>NC_043975.1:10815570-10985570 GCF_902148855.1 Sphaeramia orbicularis | reverse complement strand
AATCTGCCTTAAACAAAGGGAAAGACCCCCATGGCGTCTGGGTCTACAGTTTCTGTCACACATATTCCTTGGAGGTTTCATGTGACAAAACACAGAAAGTTGCTTTGTCCCTCCTCTTGTCACGTTACACCCCTTACCCATAGGTTTTTTTTTTTCTCCTTCCTGTTGTCTGGCTGTCTGTGCTGTCAGCCCATTGCCTGGCACCTGCTCTCATGTTCCTAATTAGTCTCATTTAATTAATTATATACTGCAGCACATCTCCTTATTTCTGTCTTCTTCTAGATTTCATCATCGCCTTTGTTTCAAACTTACAGAAGAGAAGATCAGCTCTTAGGTGTTTAGTTAGTGAACATATGTTTCGGATGACTAGCTTTCTACGAAGTGTTTCTTTCTATTAATGGGACTACTACGATGATGTGAGGCCTTAAAACAACAACACATACATAGATTTAACATGTCTTATAAATGTTCTATGTATTAAAAGCCTTTTCATTGACTGTAAATTCATCTCTGGTTGTGTTCTTTTGTGGTTTGACTGTGTTTTTTGATCTCGGTAAGGAATACCTGACGGCATAAGCAGCTCCCCAGCTGCTACATCATCCTCCTGTTACCCTGGGATGCATAATGTGTTAATGAAAGGTACCATCAAATATTTACCACCTGATCGACACAACACAATGGGGAGAGATCAAACCTTTGACTGGAGAGGTCAAAAACACACTCATTGAGTTTCAGCCGATGAAACAGACACAGCAGGTCAACCCCGTGGAGACAAACACAACACCGTTACTGTACATCATGTTCTAATCGTCACAGCGTCGTTTTCATATTTTTAAGTCGACGTCAGCTTTGCTTGTTTTATTTTTTATTCATTTAAATATCATCACAAGTCGAAAAATCATCCAGTGTTTCAAACCTCCTTAATATAAAATGATGGGAAAAGTAGCAGAGCACTTATTTAGGCATATTTTATATTAAAATGAGATGTATTAACCCATAAAGACCCAAATATCCACTAGTGACCGAAAGCATCTACTGATGTAAAATGTTTTATAACTTTAGAGCCACGAATCCTATCAATACATATAAAAATTACACTGGTCAACAACAAATTTATTGTTTAAGTTTTTTGAGCTGATGTAGGATAATTCTGGTGTGCTGAATCCAAAAATCACATTAATTTTGCTCAATCAGGTCAACTTTCTGAACTATGCTACATATTGGCTTTTTAACATTTTTGCTTACATTTATGGGCATTTTCACATCATATGATACAACATTCTTTCATATTTCTTGCAAAAAAAGAGTTCTGAAGATTTTACTTTTGCCAATTTATGATTAATGTTTTTTTTTAATATTACAGGTGAATGAAATGGCTTCGACTAGAAGATCTTGCAAAAATAAGCCTGACGTATTCTGCTACATCTGCGGTGAATACACCATTGTACCTAACAGGAATCAAGTCACAAGTTTCATAAAGTGTGCTTACCAATCTTATTTTGGTATTAATTATTATATTTTGTGAGAAGATCACATTTTTCAAAATCAAATTAGCAAAAAAACCTGACCTGACTGAGAAAAACAGATGTCATTTTTGGATTTAGCGGTGCAAAATGGTCCTAATTCAGTTGAAAAAACCTAGACAACTTGCAAAAAACATTTTTTTTTTGTAACCTAGTGTTATTGGTGTAAAATGCAGTTTGTCATCTTTTCATGGGCATCACATATGACCCATTTGGACGTTCAGAGGAAACACTGTCATCTTCTACAACATTAATTCACCAGTAAAACGAATGGAGTTGGATCAATGACAGTGGATGGACACACTTGTTTTATGTTCAGTTAATGATATATTTTACTGAAAAAGTTTCTTTTTCTTCAGTTTTCTCTGTTTTTGGTAGAACAATCCTCAAATGTAGTCTCAGCATGATGATTAAAGCACATGATCAGTAAGTTAAATATCGGAAAATACTTGATTTTCACCAAAAAAGTGCAAGATAGATTGGATAATATAATGGCAAATGGAGATAAATCATTTAACCCTTTCATGCATACTGGTCACTACAGCGGACAGCTATTCTAGAGCTGTTCTCTTGTATATTCATGGGTTTTGTTCTTTTTGTTTTTTTTTTTTTTTTTTTTTTTTTTTACACTTATCTTTATTAAAGTTTTAAGACACTACATATTTTTTCTGACATGATTTGGTAACATTATGTAGATCTCTCCTGATCATAAACGCCCAGAATCACAAGCCCTCCCCATAGTTTTCACACAATTTATCAGTAAATACATGTTTCTGTGCGTCAAAAATTAAATGTGTGGTGTCCAGCTGAGTGGACATTTTTGCAACTTCATGAAAAATAGGTTCATAAGAATTTTATTTATTTTTTTTTTTTTTAATTTTTTTATGTATTTTTTAAAATTTTAAATTATTTTTATTTAATTTATTTTTTATTTTTCAGAAGAAAATTTTCAATCGCATTGTTTTTTTCATGCCTAAAGAGGAATAAAAACACTCAGGAAAAAAAATTGATTAAGGCTCTCATAATTTGTGCATGAAAGGGTTAAGAAAGGTTTAATGGAGAGAAAAAATTATTTGGGAACTGCCACAAAAGTAGCACTAGGTCTTTATGGGTTAAAGAATTCAAAAAACATATAAAAAATGGAAGTCCACCATTTTATCTGGGCTGTAGATAATAATTATTTCCATTGTTGATGAAGCTTGTTTAATTGTTGCCAGAAAATGCTGATCTATGTTTCAAAAAAAGTCCATGACATTGACGTAGAAAGTCCTGTTTGTTCCATAACTACAAAGATATTCAGTTGACTCATCACAGAGATGGAAGGAAACCAGGAAAATATTCACCTTAAATGCTTAAACCAATTGTTGATGATCAAAATAGTACAAGGTAAACTTTGTATTCAACAGCTCTTGCAGCTCTATTTTTAATCATGTCTCTTTATTTACTCTGTTTATTTGTATCAGAGCTAATGTGTAGCATTAGTTTTTACCAAGAGAAGTAAGTATTTATAGCCTGTGATGATTTGGCAGTCTCACGCTGGACTTTTAATCAAATAAAACTACTCTCTACTGGAAAAATGTCACACTTTTAGGCTAAATTCTGCAAATAAAAGCTTCAGTAACCATCAGACTGTTGGAAAAGTCTGCCAACTGCTCAAGATTTTGGTGTGTATTTAATCAGAAGTTTTGTAGTTTTGCTTTGACATTGGATGCAAATGTTTTTTTTTATATGTGAGTGTTTATATTAGATGAGAAGAATTTAAGTAATATGTGACATGGTTTGGTCATTTACAACATGGATGCACATTTTATATCGATCTAATCGTTGATCTTAGAAAGTCAAGAAAACACAAGATATTCTAGTTCAGTAAACTTTTTATTGTTGATTTTTCTGAGACATGAAAATACCCAAATCACCTTAGTTTGCCCTTTTAAATAATCAATAATATTCTGAAATTCTTGTGGACAGTAGGTGTCCAGTGGGTTCATTTGTTATAGTCTGATTTAACATATTTCTCTGATGCAGTCATTAGAATTCCTACTGTCTTACTCATCCTGTGTTTAACCCTTTCATGCATGAATTACGAGAACCTTAGGAAAGATTTTTTTCTTGAGTGTTTTTATTCCTCCTTACACATGAAAAAAAAAAAAACAATGCGATCATTTTTTTTTCATGGAGTTACAAAAATGTCCATGCATTTAATTTTTGAAGACAAGAAACATGTGTTTAAAACCCAATATCAGAAAGTACGGAAGAGGATTAAGACCGCTGGAAAAAAATGCAATAAACTGAGGTCCAATGTATATTTCTTGTTATTATTATGAGAAAAAAAAGTCAGAATTCTGAGATAAAAGTCAGAATTTGGAGAAAAAAGTCAGAATTCTGAGATTAACATCAAAATTCTCAGTTTAAAGTCAGAATTCTGAGAAAAAAGTCAGAATTCTGAGGAAAAAAAGTCAGAATTCTGAGATTAAAGTCCAGTAGCCCTAATCCTGTTCTGTAAAAAGTAATATGAAAACCATGAAATGAAAACATTTTTAATGCTGCAAATCTGATGTTTTCTCACATTTTTACATATTCTAGTCCTAGTTATTACTCATGACATGGAAATAACAAACAAAAAAACCCCTCAAAAAAACCCAAAAACAAAACCTTTGTGTCAAACAAATAACAGGTGATTTACACTCAAACATGTTAGTGCAGATCAGGTTTATGAAGAACAGTAAAGTGACAGTAATGGTCTGAATATCGGTGTATGGGATGGTGCGTAAACAGGAACTGTGTCGGCTGATATAGAACTAAACCAACAAAACCCATGAATATACAAGAGAACAGCTGGAGAAGAACTGCCCTCTGTAGTGACCAGTATACATGAAAGGGTTAATACTGTGAGTCATTATCATCATCGTCATCATCTTTACTCACCCTGGGAAAACACTGAACAAAGCTGAGTCACAGCACATACATGAACCAATACCGGACACTTTGCCTTATGTTACTAACTTTGTGTTTTGTGCAGTAAATCTTGTTCTCATGGTGCAACCAGGATATAAATAGCTGTGGTCATGTGACACAGCACATATTTTACTCCCTTAGACCATTATTTATTCAGTTTTTAGAGGGAAATACTTTGATACATTTCTCAAATCTCATAAATTTTGGTGTTTTTTTGTTATATGTCATGTAAATTTGCAAACTAACAAGTCGTTTTTTTCTTTTTTTTTTTTTTTTTAATCAAGGTCTTTTTTATTTTCAAGTGTATAACAAGAAATGACAGGAAAGTTTAAAGGTAAATATTTTGTATGTAATTTAACATTTTTCCCCACTTTAAACCAATGAGAAAATTCGTAATTGTCATGATTTAAAGGTTTTTATGTTCTTATTTTACTCGTTATCACATTGGTCTGTTTGTGGAACCTGAACATCCTTTGTTGTTAATATCTTCAGTTTAAATCCTTGCGTCTCATACTAAAAAGTAGTTAAACCTGTGAGATCAACATAATGAAGCAAAAACACAATATTTACCTCTGAGATCTAGAGAAGTACCGGAAAAAGGAAGTACTCCAGTGTAAGTACAAGTACCTCAAAATGCACTTAAGTAAATCAGTATGACCAAAAGCTCCAGAGCAACCACTAAATGTACACTGAGGTGGAGATACACTGAAAAAATCGGGGGTGTTGTTTACTCAGAAAACCTTTTTATTTTGTATTTGCACTTAGAATTGTAAGCAAATTCTACAAGGGCAATCGTCAAGTAAACTTTACATGCGGATATACGTTTATTTTACTAACAAACCTCAGGTAATTTACTGATGATTATTAATATGGTCATTGAATTTTACTTTCTCCTTCTTTGTAAGTTTGACTAAGGCAGGGGTGTCAAACTCATTTTAGTTCAGGGGCCACATTCAGCTAAATTAGATCTGAAGTGGGCCGAACCAGTAAAATAATAACATAATAATATATAAATAATGTCAATTCCAAACTTTTCTCTATGTTTTAGAGCGAAAAAGTAAACTTATATAATGAAAAGCTTTACATCTGCAAACTATCTTTTCAAAACATGTGAATAACACGAACAAACTGAAAAAACAAGTGTAATTTTAACAATATTATTCCTCAGTTTATCATTTACACATGTACATTATAACTTACAGATCACAGTGGATCTACAAATACACAAAATATTTAGTAACAGGTGTAATCTTGTTATAACTGTACTGACTTCTCTTAAGACATTTCAGGTTCTTCATATTTGTTCAGATTATTAACAATTTTTGCGAAATTATACTTTGGAAATATAAATATTTTCATGTATTTACACTAAAACAAAGAGAAAAATGTGGATTTGTCATTATTAATATGTTATTATGATAGTATTTTACTGATCCTGCCCACTTGAGATTGAATTGGTCTGAATATGGAACCTGAACTAAAAGGATTGTTAATATCTTAGTGTAATTTGTGCTTTTCACAAATTCATCCCAAGGGCCGGACTAGACCCTTTGGTGGGCCGGATTTGGCCCCCGGGCCGCATATTTGACATCTGTGGACTAAGGCTACGTTCAGACTGCAGGCAAATGTGGCCCAATCTGATTTTTTTGCCCATACGTGACCTGTATCCGATCTGTTAAAAACAGTTTGAACAGCACAAATCTGATTTTTTTCAAATCTGACCCAGGCCACTCATATGAGCTCCTAAATCTGATACATATCTGATATTTTGTAATGTGACTTCAGTCTGAACAGCCAGGTTGCATTTTTCTGACCTTTACATCACTGAAATGAGAAAAATGTCACAATTCTGCGTCCCAGGTGTGTTACTTCCGTAAACAGTGCGTGCCTGTGTGGTCACGTATTACATCAGGACCTGTTTTGCGCATGTGGGTCACTTCAGGGTTGCATTCTGTTCAAACTCAAAACTGATAAAAGCCGTATTTTTACTGTGTAATATGAACGAGCACACAAAAAAAATCGGATTTCACCAAAAAATCCAAATTGTGCATTCAGACCTGCTGTCTGAATGTAGCCTTAGACTCTGACTAATAATACATTTGTGCACAGACTACTGATATTATTTGACAGTGGAAGCTATATTTTCAGAAATATTGGATTTGGAATAGCACGTGTATGTGAAAACTTTTGCTGGTGGACGGACGTGACATTACCCATGATGATCTGGTCAGTACCAGTACTTTATTAGTAATAAACTTATAGACTTACTATTGCTAATTCTCCTCTTATTCATAAATGTTAGTATTGTGGATCTGAAACAATAACAGCTGACACAAAAACACAAAATGTGGCAGTGGACGGATGTGACATGGTTGTTACAGATCCCATCATACTGATGCTCGGCAGCCATGTCACCGTTTACACTAATGATCCCTGTGCAAAAACTAGGATCAGAATTATTTATTGTATAGTTTATCATCATACTAAAGAGGAAATAACAATATGAATAGTTATTTCTTTATACAAATGCTTATTATTAGAAAACTGTTGATTTTAAAAAGTGACGTGTGACATTCTTCATGTATGTATTGGCGTAACATAAGCAGGATGGATCAGCACCATACTCCATACTGCAACCTGTAAAAAAAAAACGTGATATGTAGGATAGAATCTTGTAAGAAAATCTGGGGAATCTAAAAGAATAGAATATTTGTTTTTCAGGTAAATTTAGTTCAAATATAACTTGGCCATTTGTGACATGAAAATATAGCATTAATTGTGATGATATTGGACATTTTTGAGCTGAAAACATAGTTCATATGACCATCAACATGTTGAACAGAACTGAAATCCTATAAATTTGCAGAACTTGCATTTACCAACACAAAATTCCTTTGGGGATTCACTTCTATTGATTTCTTATGCACAAAGACATAAATAAGACCTCTAAGCAAATTTTAGCCGATAATAGAACTTACTCTTTCCACGCAGTTTATTTATTACACGAATGACATATTTAGTTTTACTTGAATAATTCTATTTCTCACTGATACTTACAGTTACAAAATAAAAATTGTGACCTAATAAATATTGCTACACCAAAAAAACCCCCATTTTTTTCAGTGTATTATCGGCCGGTGCTTAAATCTCCAAAGAAGAACTCTCAGGATTGAAATTGATTTCCTTGACATCATCACAACAAAAATATTTATCATTATTTAATTACATTTCCTGCTGCTTTGATTGCAGTTTTGCCTCTAAAGGACCTGTTTGTGGAGAGGAAATGACAAGAAGTCGAGTTGACAGGCCTGGAGTGAGACAGTTAAATGCCCCTTGCTGCTCTGGATAATTAATAAATAAAGTACCAGGGGAGTCCTGTCATGGCTTCCTCTATGACAGGGGCTGTCTCCAGTGCGCTAAAGCATTAAATGACCAATTCCTGTCAGGCTAACTTCCACTGCACTCCCTTGGCACCCTCCCTCTCATTCTCTCCCTCACACACACACACTGTCTCTCTATCTTCCAAAGAGAGCTACTTTGCTCTCTTTGCTCTGAGTTTTTCAGCGACTGATGGCTCTAGTTCATTTCTGCTGAATTAATTGGTCCCTGAATGAATTCTGTTGACAGGGCAATTCATCATGTGTTTGGCCTGACAGTGACTGGGGTGTTGGGAGTGCGGTGGTGGTGGTGGTGCAGGGGGGGAGCTGCAGGAGAAGCTGGGGTTACAGGGGGGGGAAAGGATGGGGATGGGGGCTGATGATTCTGCCCTCTCTTCTTCTATTATTCCCTCTTCTGCTAACAGTAGCTGCCCGCATCAAATTCGGCCTCTTTCTGAATATTTCTCCCCGGGTTGCAAACAAACACGGCTGGCTGACAGATCCAGCTGATTAGGGAGCTCTTCTGTCTGCTTTGGAGGATATCCCCATTACTGGCCAGTCAGGTAAAACCCAGCCAGGACCACCGGTGCCTGTTATGTGGGACCTGACACGTTTGCTAAGTGAGGTGCATTGCATTAGGCTTTAATTGCATCATGTATCACACAATAGCCATTAGGGTAATTATTTACTGGTGAAGGGTAAATGAGGTTTGGCTCTGGACTGAGCCAGCCAGTCAGCCAGCAGCCTCGTTTTGGCAGAAATGTGGCTCTCACCTACGCTAACAGAGCTAATAGCTGCTTCGTTTTGCAATGAGGGGTGGGGGTGGGTGTAGTAGTAGTGCATTTACTCTAATATACACTACAAACAAAAAAGTTCAGGATGTTTAATTTTTTTGGTCATTTTTTTTGTCATTTTTGCCAGTCTGGTCATTGAAAAAAATGTGTTTCAGTTCGATTCACACACAAAAGAGTAAAAAGCACTGTGCAAGAATCCCAACTGAAAAAAATAGCCCAAAAATGTAAAATATCATCAACTTTTTGTTTGTAGTGTAGTATCTGAGATATGTGGTCTGCAAAAAAACAAACAATAAAAAAAGGTTTCAAACAGTAAAGCTTTTCCTCTTTGCTCTAAGAAAGAAAAATACACGTCAGTGTTTTTTTTTTCAGTTAGAAAAGTAATCTCATTTGAAGAAAATATTACCTTAACAGGATACGCCGGCTAATACTGAGCTAAATTTAAGACTTGGGGGCTATTTTTGTGGTCACTTCCAAAGTGATTTTTCTCTAAAATTAAAATTTCCTCTGCAATTTCTCACCACTGATGATGTTGTTATACTCCATGTTGAACGTTTCCATGGAAATTAGGTATTTTCTTTATTTCAACTTACTGATCATGTACATGTTCATAAAAGCTCAGAGTAAAGAAAGAAATGTGGCTCTCACCTACGCTAACAAAGCTAATAGCTGCTTCGTTTTGCGATGAGGGGTGGGGGGGGGGGGGGGGTGGGTGTAGTAGTAGTGCATTTACTCCAACATACACTACAAACAAAAAGTAAAGGATATTAATTTTTTTTTTGTATTTTTTTTTGTCATTTTTGCTATTTGTAAATAAAACTGTCTGGTCATTTAAAAAATGTGTTTCAATTCAATTCACACACAAAACAGTAAAAAAAAAAAAAGCAAGAATCTCAACTGAAAAAAATAGCCCAAAAATTTAAAATATCATCAACTTTTTGTTTGTAGTGTAGTATCTGAAATGTGTGGTCTACAAAAAAACAAACAAACAAAAAACAGGGTTTCATACAGTAAAGCTTTGCCTCTTTTGCTCTAAGAAAGAAAAATACTTCTGTCAATGTTTTTTTTTTCAGTAAGAAAAGTAATCTCATTTGAAGAAAATATTACCTTAATAGGATAATCCGGCTAATATTGAGCTAAATTTAAGACTTAGGGCTATTTTTGTGGTCACTTCCAAACTGATTTTTCTCTAAAATTAAAATTTCCTCTGCAATTTCACACCACTGATGATGTTGTTATACTCCATTTTGAAGATTTCTATGGAAATTAGGTATTTTCTTTATTTCAACTTACTGATCATGTACATGTTCATAAAAGCTCAGAGTAAAGAAAGAAATGTGGCTCTCACCTACGCTAACAGAGCTAATAGCTGCTTCGTTTTGCAATGAGGGGTGGGGGTGGGTGTAGTAGTAGTGCATTTACTCCAACATACACTACAAACAAAAAGTAAAGGATATTATTTTTTTTTTGTATTTTTTTTGGTAATTTTTGCTATTTGTAAATAAAACTGTCTGGTCATTAAAAAAAATGTTTCAATTCACACACAAAACAGTAAAAAAAAAAAAGCAAGAATCTCAACTGAAAAAAAAAGCCCAAAAATTTAAAATATCATCAACTTTTTGTTTGTAGTGTAGTATCTGCGATATGTGGTCTGCAAAAAACAAACAAAAAACTGAATTTCAAACAGTAAAGCTTTGCGTCTTTGCTCTAAGAAAGAAAAATACTCCTGTCAATGTTTTTTTTCAATTAGAAAAGTAATCTCATTTGAAGAAAATATTACCTTAATAGGATAATCCGGCTAATATTGTGCTAAATTGAAGACTTAGGGCTATTTTTGTGGTCACTTCCAAGCTGATTTTTCTCTACAATTAAAATTTCGTCTGCAATTTCTCACCACTGATGATGTTGTTATATTCCATTTTGGACGTTTCTATGGAAATTAGGTATTTTCCTTATTTTAACGTACTGATCATGTACATGTTCATAAAAGCTCAGAGTAAAGAAAGAAATGTGGCCCTCGCCTACGCTAACAAAGCTAATAGCTGCTCCGTTTTGCAATGGGGGGTGGGTGTAGTAGTAGTACATTTATTCCAACATACACCACAAACAAAAAGTTCAGGATATTAAATTGTTTTTGGTCATTTTTGCCAGTTGTAAATAAAACTATGTCTGGTCATTAAAACGAAAAGTGTTTCAATTCAATTCACACACAAAAAGTAAAAATCGCTGTGCAAGAATCCAAACTGAAACAAGAAAATCACTCAGAGAGCACAGACCTCTGCCAAGAGAGATCTGCCCCCCCCATCACCACCAAAATGTAATCATTTCTTCCTTGTGCCAGTATCAACATTTCCTGAAAATCCGTCCATAACTTTTTGAGTTATCTTGCTAACAAACAAACAAACAAACAAACATGCACACACACAAGGCAAAGTGATCACAATACCTCCTGTCAGAGGTAAAAAATTGCCCAAAAATTTAAAATATCCTTAACTTTTTGTTTGTAGTGTAGTATCTGGGATATGTGGTCTGCAAAAAACAAACAAAAAACAGGGTTTCAAACAGTAAAGCTTTACCTCTTTGTTTTAAAACAGAAAAATACTCCTGTCAAGCATATTTTTTCAATTACAAAAGTTAACTCATTTGAAGAAAATATATCCTTAATAAGATAATCCAGCTAATATTGAGCTAAATTTAAGACTTAGGGCTATTTTTGTGGTCACTTCCAAACTTATTTTTCTCTACAATTAAAATTTCTAAAGCATTATCCTCCATTTTGCATATTTCTATGAAAATTACTCCAATATTGTATCTGAGATGTGTGGTCTGCAAAAAACAAACAAAAAACAGGGTTTCAAACAGTAAAGCTTTGCCTCTTTGCTCTAAGAAAGAAAAATACTCCAGTCAATGTTTTTTTTTTCAATTGGAAAAGTAATCTTATTTGAAGAAAATGTATTACCTTAATAGGATAATCCAGCTAATATTGAGCTAAATTTAAGACTTAGGGCTATTTTTGCGGTCTCTTCCAAATACATTATTCTCAATACTATGAAAATTTCCTGAGCATTATCCTCCATTTTGCATATTTCTGTGAAAATTACTCCAACCTAGCATCCTAGATATGTGGTCTGCAAAAAACAAACAAAAAACAGGGTTTCAAACAGTAAAGCTTTGCCTCTTTTGCTCTAAGAAAGAAAAATACTCCTGTCAAGCATGTTTTTTCAATTAGAAAAATAATCTCATTTGAAGAAAATATATTACCTTAATACGACAATCCAGCTAATACTGAGCTAAATTTAAGACTTAGAGATATTTTTGTGGTCTCTTCCAAATACATTTTTCTCTGGAATTAAAATTTCCCAAGCATTATCTTCCATTTTGCATATTTCTCTGAAAATTACTCAAGAAAAATACTCCTGTCAAGCATGTTTTTTCAATTAGAAAAGTAATCTCATTTGAAGAAAATCTATTCTTAATACGATAATCAGGCTAATATTGAGCTAAATTTAACACTTAGGGCTAGTTTTGTGGTCACTTCCAAACTTATTTTTCTCTACAATTAAAATTTCTAAAGCATTATCCTCCATTCTGCATATTTCTGTGAAAATTACTCCAACATAGTGTCTGAGATATGTGGTCTGCAAAAAACAAACAAAAATCAGGGTTTCAAACAGTGAAGCTTTGCCTCTTTTGCTCTAAGAAAGAAAAATACTCCTGTCAATGTTTTTTTTTTTCAATTAGAAAAGTAATCTCATTTGAAGAATATATATTACCTCAATCGGATAATCCAGCTAATGTTGAGCTAAATTTAATACTTTTTTTGTGGTCACTTCCAAACAGATTTTTCTCTACAATTAAAATTTCCCAAGCATTATCCTCCATTTTGCATATTTCTCTGAAATTTGGTATTTTCCTATATTTCATTCACAGATCATATACATGGTCATTATAGATCAGAGTTAATTCAAAGGTTGTTATATCAAAACAGAGAAAACTGTGGGAAAAGTGACTTTTTTTTTTTAGCAGAATATATTATTAACTTACCATAAAACAAGTGTCTACAATTACTGTCATTTATCAAACTAAAGTTATTTTACTGGTGAATCATTATGATGAAAAAACTGACGTGAATGATATTTCCATGTTCACTATCATCAATATCTGATGATAATGAAAAGCTAAGAAACTGCATTTTACATAAATTATTAAGATGTATTAATAGGATTAGCGGTTCTAAAGTTACATTTTGGTTGCTAGCAGTTGTATAGGTCTTTAAGGGTTAAATAACAGATAAAACAGTGGTTTGCATGATATCACAGCAGAGAAAAACCTATCCTGACACTAATAAGATAGTGTTTCTGTTACTTGTAATAAACACAATCTGATTCGATTTTGGCTTTTTTTTGTTTTTGTTTTTAAAGTTAATTTTTTTGCTGAATCAAAAAAAAACTTCTTTTTGGGAGGGCTGTTTTTGCAGAAGTGATGCTTCATGTACCTGAGGTAGTCATACTTTACAACTTATTTTTATGACTCTTTATGCTTCTACTTCACTACATTGATTTAACAGCTTTATTTTTGTAAAGGCTGTGGTCTCTGATGATTTGCAGCTTTTCTCAGACAAAAGTGACAGACACGTGGATACATTTTGGGTTTGAGCTGCTGGTTGGACACATCAAGACTCATTTTGTGACCAGCCAAGGTAACATTCATCAGATTAATAAAAATAGAATATTTGTTGGTTGCAACCCTTTTTGTCAGACTATGTTTGCACAAATAAACTATGATGATCTTATAAAATCTGTTGTTTTCTTACAAATCAACTATAGAATATGATAATTATATAAAGTAATTTCACTGAGGATTAATTTGTCACTTCTCATGTTGGTCATTGCTGTTACTGACAAAATATCCAAATAAATCACAGTTAATAATTAAATGGCTGGTAATGATGAAGATATTACATTTGAATATATTGTTCTACACTGTAAAAAAACAAAACAAACAAAAACAACGTAAAAAAAACGGTACTATTCCAGCAGCAGGGGTGCCAAAAAATACTGTCAAAACGGAAAATAAGCATCTCATAAAAATACGGTAATTTTACATAATTAAAATGCAGTTTTTTTGTTTTATATATATATATGAGTGTGTGTGTATTATATATATATATATATATATATATATATATATATCTATATATATATATGTATGTATGTATATATATATATGTATGTATATATATATATGTATGTATATATGTATGTATGTATACATATATATATATATATATATATATATATGTTTATATATGTATATATATATATATATGTATATGATTTTAAATGAGACTAAGTTGTACAATCCACTGATAAAAAGTGTATTTTGACAGTTTATCAGTGCTTATACATGTTATTAAATACATTATTCAGCATTTTTGTTGTGAAACCTCCATAATACACAAGATATTTGTCAATTGACAAACAAGTCTTGTTAAACTTACAGAACAAATATTTCTTTTACGGTAATTGTCAGTAATTTTATCTCATCCTTATTTTATTTTTTTACAGTATTAAACTTTAAATAAACAATTAATCTAATAAATAGAAAGAAATATTTGTGAAGTTATGATACATTTGCAAATGTATTTTAACTGTATTTTTCTTTGAAAAAAGAAAAAAAATTCTTTTAGAAAATGGAAATTTTTTGGTTATTCACAGTTACAGTTTTTTTCGCATTATTTTACATTTGACTTGTAAATCACAGGTCTACTTTTGTCATTTCATTGATATTTTCCTGTATCTTAAAAATACAGGAAAAATCTTTAAAATAAACAGTGAAAATTCCGTTAAATTACAGATTTTTTTTTTTTTTTACAGTGTAAGTAAAAAGTACACATATATCATTACATAATAATTTCTGAATATCGTGTGTCATCAGACTGGACCACATGCTTTTCAGTGATAATTCCACAATATTTTCCAACTGAAATCAGAAAATATTGCTTTACTTTTGGTAAAAGCTTCCTAATTATCATATTCAGTCCTGTTGTGAGGTTACCACTGCCTGCTTTAAAGCTGCAGTAAACAGAAATCGGCTGCTATGGAAAAGTGAAACCAAAATATCACACTTTGGAGATCTGCCATGTTGCTTCTGTGATGCATTTTAAAGCAACAGTGTCTGAGCAGTAGAGACATATCTGCCAGATCTTGACAGTGATTGGTTATTAGAGCTGTCAGTCACCCCTTTTTACCGCCCTCAGGTCAGTGTCCTGTCAGAGTTCATTTTTTATTTTTTTTTAAAGCCTGAAAACAGAGCCAAGAGCAAGAGTTTCCTATCAGATTGCTTTACTTACAATATAAAGGTTATTATTATTATTATGAGGCTTTAAATCTGCACTATAAAAAAAAAAATCTTGTTATTTTTACGGGAAAAAAACTAGCAGCTACCAGAACAATACTGTAAAAAACACATCAAACCATAAACATATGTATGGAGTAACATGTAGATTTAACATTTTAAACATATATATTTAACACTGGATTTAAATGGTAAATCGACTGCACTTATATAATGCATTTTATACAACTTCATGGTGCCCATTGCACTTTACAAAGCCAGCAGGCCCAACTGGGAGCAACTGAGGGTTCAGTGTTTTTCAAGGACACTTCGACATGTGAACAGTCGGAGCCAGGATTTGAACCACTGACCCTTTGGTCTTTGGACGATCCACTCCACCAACCTAGCCACCCATTAATTTCTATGTTTAAAATGTTAAATATTTTAATGTTTACTTTTTTTATTAAAAAAAAAAAAAAAAAAAAAAAAGCAAATAGGCTGTTCTTTCAACATTGTGGTCTTGAAATGTAAACAGCACCACATTGTTTTTCAATTTATAGTTTTATTTTCTCAAAACAAAAGCAATACATTATTTCTATGAACAAATCTGGTTTTGTTAACACACTCTTCCCAAAAAAACACAACAGCTATGTTTGATTTCATCGTTAATACAAAAATCTTTTCAAATATTCTACTTTACATTGTATTTTCACTTACAGTTTTTTTTATATTGCAACTTTACGACTTTTTGGTGGTAATTCTACGGTTATTTTTTACAGTGTACATTTACCAAATCATTCAAAAAATTCAGATTACTAAAATTTAGTAATAGTTAAATTACATTATCAAATACATTTTTAAGATGGCAACTAGACTTGCAGAGACTGTATGGTAGTTAAAATGGATTAATCTCCACCTGCTGTGAGATTAACATATGATTACATGCAGTGGCAAGAAAAAGTATGTGACCTGTGAAAACTTAAGTTGAAAATTCATAGCTTTTTACACTGAATTGGCCATAAACTGTGATCGGATCTGCATACAAGTCAGTACAGACAAACACAATGTTCTCAGGCTAATAACAAATTATAATATTTCCTGTCCTTATAGAACAGAGCTATTAAACACTCTGGACCTGTTTGGCTAATGACTCCAGTAAGAGATAATTGGAGTCAGGAATTAGCTAACCTGAAGTCTAATCGATGCAATGAGAACTGAGGTAGGTGTGAAGCTATTTAGACTTATAAAAAAAATTCAAAAATTTCTTGAATTTGCTATTGGCACACTGTAAAAAAAAAAAAAAAAAAAAAAAAAAAGGGTAAAAAAAACATGTACTATTCCAGCAGCTGGGGTGCCAAAAAATACTGTAAAATAACAGAAAATAACCATCTCATAAAAATACAGTAATTTTCCATGATTAAAAAACAGTTTTTTTTGCCCTAACTTTACATGAGATTTTGCATATTTTTTGACTTTTTAATGTTTAATAAAGAATATTTTCATGTATTAAAACAATCAAATTACCCATATATATATATATATATATATATATATATATATATATATATATATACACACACATAAATAGTTTTCAATGAGACTAAGTTGTACAATCCATGGATAAAAACTGTATTTGGACAGTTTATCAGTGCTTATACATGTTATACATTCACAAAAATACATTTATTCAACATTTTTGTTGTGAAACCTCCCATAATCACACAAGATATTTGTCAATTAACAAACAAATCTTGTTAAACTTACAGAACAAATACTTCTTTTACGGTTAATTGTCAGTAATTTTATCTGGTTTTAATATTTTTTTTACAGTATTAAACTTTAAATCAACAGTTTAATCTCATCAATAGAAAAGAAATATTTGTGAAATTACGATACATTTGCAAATGTATTTTAACTGTATTTTTCTGTGAAAAAAGAAAAAAAAAAATCTTTTAAAAAAATTGAAATTTTACGGTTATTCACAGTTAGTTTTTTTCATATTATTTTACATATGACATGTAAAATCACAGTCTATTTTTGTCATTTCATTGATATTTTCCTGTATCTTAAAAATACAGGAAAAAATCTTGTAAAATAAACAGTGAAAATTCTGTTAAATTACAGATTTTATTTATAATGCAGGAAGCATCTGCTGATGTGAACCATGCAATCATGTAAAAACAAGGACATTTCAATTGGTTCACATTCTTATTCTTGCAACACTATGCCATCATCTCAACACAAACCCCGCTTTTCCCTTTTTTTCTTGCTTTCAGTCAAGCAGGGCACTTATTATGTCCAATCAATCAATGTTCACTCATTAGGAACCTCCCCTGAAGTATCCTCTGGATGGCCTCGCACAGCAAGAGTCAAAAATTACCTCATAATTGCTGCTCAGGCATCATAACAAGCTAGGCTGCCCCACTGACACGGCCATACAAACAGGTCTAACACAGGAATTGATGGATACTGGAGAATCGTATTATATATTGCCATATCCAATTAGATACAGCACATAAAGCAGCAGATCCATTCCCTCTTTTCATAAACCAGTATTCAGATATAAAGACGTGAAATGCATTTTCATATTTTCTCAGCAGAACCCCCCCCCCCACCCCCCCACCCCTCTGCTTCGCTCTTCTTGGCGTGTCACTGCAAATGATAACATCCTGAGGATTTATTGTACATTTGACACACCAGTAACCAAATTATAATTCAGTTGCTGCAGCATATTCATAGAAGCGCTGTACAATGGCACTCAGAGTGTTCAGTTCAGTCAGCATGTATTAATGTAGAGCAGCTCCAAAGGTCAACAGTTTGATCTGACACTGTGGTTTGGAGATACGCATGATGAGCTTTACTGTGTAATACCTGAAACAGAAGCCTTTCCTACCCTTGTCAGAAGCTTTGGACTATTTTAACACATGTCTACCACACTTTGGTGGGTTTCCATCCAAATGTATCACACATTTCAACCCAAAGAAATCGCAAAAGAAATGTGAATTTATGCCGCCCCCCCCCGCCCCCCCCCCCCATCTGCTGTTATATGACTATGAAGAGCTGGGTTTTCATCATTATCGTTATGTGATAAATACGCTATATGTTGTATATAGTTGCAGAAAAAATTGTTAGACCATTAAAAGTCATTCAAAACAATGGTTATGCAATTGAGTGCTAACTCCTGTGTGCATCATGTGACTAAAACAGATAGAAAGGAAAACAATTTCATTCAACACATGTCAGATGTTTCTGTTTGCACCTCTCCTTGTCATGAGGTCAGGGGTAACACTAAATAGTAACTTTAACCTTTACAATCCATTTAGTTCAGTTTTTTGTATGTCTTTTTAAGGGTGTGCACATATTTCCTGTATTTTCTTGTCGTTTATGAAGAAAAGAGAATGAGAAATAAATATGTACAGGGTGGGGAAGCAAAATTTACAATGAACATTTAGTTGTTTTTTCTCAGCAGGCACTACGTCAATTGTTTTGAAACCAAACATATATTGATGTCATAATCATACCTAACACTATTATCCATACCTTTTCAGAAACTTTTGCCCATATGAGTAATCAGGAAGCAAACATCAAAGAGTGTGTGATTTGCTGAATGCACTCGTCACACCAAAGGAGATTTCAAAAATAGTTGGAGTGTCCATAAAGACTGTTTATAATGGAAAGAAGAGAATGACTATGAGCAAAACTATTACGAG
Organism: Sphaeramia orbicularis; assembly: GCF_902148855.1. Taxonomy (NCBI): domain Eukaryota; kingdom Metazoa; phylum Chordata; class Actinopteri; order Kurtiformes; family Apogonidae; genus Sphaeramia; species Sphaeramia orbicularis. The sequence goes on along the minus strand of NC_043975.1, from coordinate 10,966,875 downwards.
AAAGTCTGGAAGTGGAGGAAGCGACAAAAAACGTACCAAAGCTTTTATTAAAACTCTCAAATCCAAAATCCTAAAGGATCCAACCAAATCCATGAGAAAAATGGCAACTGAACTTGTGGTAGACAACAAGACCGTTAGAAATGCAGTAAATTATGATTTGAAGTTAAAAATCTTACACAAGAACACCAAAACACTTGTTGACAACAGCAACAAATCCAACTTTAGCAATTTTTGGGAATCATGTTTACGGCCAGCCTTCTAGCCCAGATCTAAACCCTCTGGATTCTGCGTTTGGGGCGTTTTAGAACATGCTACTGATAGAACATCACCCAGCAATGTTGACTTTCTTAACACATACTATTAAAGAAGAATGGGAGAAGTTGTCACCCGAATATTTGAGGAACACTTGCGCAAGTTTTCAGGAAGCGTGTGAAGGCAGTTATTGAGAAAGAAGGAGGACACATAGAATAAAAACATTTTCTATGATGTACATTTTCTTGTGGCAAATAAATTCTCATGACTTTCAATAAACTAACTGGTCATACACTGTCTTTCAATCCCTGCCTAAAAATATTGTACATTTTGCTTCCACACCCTGTAGTTGCGGAAAACAAATTATTAGATCATCAAAAGTCATCAAAAACAACGGTTATGCAATCGAGCGCTAACTCCTCTGTGTATCATGTGACTAAAATAGACAGAGAAGACAACATGGAATGTCTAAAAGCACTGTTTTTGTCAGTACAGTCCCATAGATATTGATGTAAGAACTGAAGTGATTTTGGTTATTATCAAGAAAACATGGAAATGACTAGATATCAGCTCTGAAATTAAACTCTTATGAGCTATTTTTGTTGTTATCATTATATTTGTCCAAACCAATGTACCTCTTGTTATACCAGGCATTAAAATGATCAAGAAATTGAAGAAAACAAGGGGTGGTCTAATAATTTTTTCCACGACTGTATTTAGAAATATTCAAAAATGACTCTAAAAGTATCTTAACTGTTTAGAGTAAAGAGTTCTGATGCTACGTCACAGATGTCTGTGTTGGTTTTCAGAGCTATGACAGTTACTGTAAATATATATGACCACTAGAGGGAGTAGTGAGTCACTCTGCGGTGTCCCATGGAGGTAAAAAAAAAAAAAAAAAAAAAGATAAAAAATATTATGCTGTTTTTTTCCACTGGATGCAGCTGAAAATGTAAGAATGGAGTTTTGATGCTGAAAATGGCAGCATTTCTTGTTTCTTGCACACAGATGAGTTTGATTGTGATGCTTATGAAGGTATAAAGTTCTATTATTATCTTTGCTAAGTTGCTGGTTATTGATTAATGGTTCAGACTAACTAAAAGATCTTTATTGAGTTATTGACAACACAAATGATACAGAAAACAGGGGTTATTTGTGGTTTTACTGGCTGTTTCTGTCTAAAAAACAGCACTAAGCTAACAGCGCTAAGCTAACAGGGCAATAATGTAAACTATCGGCTGACACTATGAGTTGGGTGATGTTTTAAGTGGCAAAAATATCCAAAGGAGGGCGGTTATTTTGGGACGCCTTAACCATGTATTTGTGTATTTTCTGTCTTTGTCTTATTTTAGCCAGTCCTTCAGCTCTTTTTCATAAATGTAACCAAATTGTTTACACCTAAACAAAGCATAACCATTACATTGTCTAGATCAGTTTTTGGCCAGGACTCATTTGTAAAAGAGGTTCTTAATCTCAATAGGACTTTTTTTTTTGGTTAAATAAGGGTTAAATAAATAAATAAAGTAAAATAAAAACTCAAAACCCATCTATTAAGGACCCGCTTTCTCTATGTGACCACAATTGCATTGTCTAATTTTAACCTGCCTTTTGCTTTTTACTCTGTTTTATTGCTTGTTTTATACTCTTCGTTTACTGTCCAGTGTCCTGAGTGCCAAGAAAGGTGCCTATAAATACATTTTATCATTATATTATTATTATTATTATATTATTAAAAAAACAATATCAAGTTAAAGGTTTTTTTTTTTTTTTTTTAAACAACTTTTAGATTAAGAAATTATGCTCTAAATGTGTCAAAAAATTACCCCCTGACCAAAGAGCAGTTTGTGATGAGTCAGGAGGTGGAAACGAAGTTGCGGCTAGCTTTTGTTTTTTAATTATCTGACATTCTGGCGTGTTGGAAACACTGCAGTGGAATAAGGTGAGTATGTCTGTCATGCAGTGGTAAGATTTTCATTCTTCTTCCTTCAACTATCTGTGTGATATTGTTTTTAACCCTCTAATGCCAAATGTATTGTACTTGATACATGACTTTTGAAGCTCTCTACATGATCAGTGTGATATTCTTTTTCTTGAAAAACCTGATGTATACAATTAGATACATGCAATACATAGATATCCACCAGGGGAGGAATTCATTCACCAGAGGCCTTTCCAGTGACACTACAAGACTGTCATTAATGAGGAAGGAGTCAGAACTTTGACAATTTTGAAAAGGAATTCCCAATTTGTTAGACATGTTTGTGTTATATTATGTCTTTGTTCAAAAAATAACAATATTTGAGCATTGAGACCCGATGTATTAAATATGATACAAAATTGAAACTCATACATGGAAATTGATATTTGATTTAAAAAAAAAAAAAAATTGTTCACAAGGACCAATAAAGGCTCCAGTTTCAAAGACCTGGAATTTTCTGTCAGTTATTTAATGGTTCAGGCATTACAGGGTTAAAGTTCTGCTCACTATGTCCACCGACATTCAAGCTGCTACCGCACTCTTCTAAAAACAAACTTTGACAAAGTCACACATCTTGTTATGTGCAGTTTTCCTTTAGATACCACCATGTCCTTCATTTGCACATGCTCAACTATAACAGCTCTTCTCCTGGCACCATATTTCCAAATACATTTTCATTGTGTCCTGCATGCAGCGCTGCCCAAGACATAACCAAACATCACAGAACAATAGTAGAGACTGTCAGACCTACAAAGCTAACAAAGCGTGGAGATAGATGTGACTATGTGAGACTAATTCTAATGTACTGTTGCGACTGAAATATGTATATTTTAGTTATAAAGTTATACATTTGCTATAAACCACTGTATATGCAGCATCTGTGTTTCATTCTACATATTTCTGTAAAAAATAATTAAAAAATCCAAACATAGATGCAAAACACTGTATATTAGATCATGTATTTTTCTTTTATACTAAGCAAATACATAATAGTTCAACATCCTGAGGAGCAATCTATAAAATGAGGTCTACACATTAGGGTAATTACCACTCATGCCATTAGGAATAATCATATTAATGTCACAGAGGGACAGGGAGCAAAAAAGTAAAGCATTACAGGGTTGTTTTTCTCATAAATTAATTAAAAATCTTAACCGTAGAGCAGCTTGTAAATCAACATATCAGCGCACGTACATTAAGTTGATTGCTTAATCAGTTTTTCTTCTCTATAAGTTTTACTTTTACTTTATTATTTATAAAATTAAATGCACAATTAGAGAGATCTGACAAGCCTCCTTTTGGATTTGTCAGTTTAATCCAGTATCGTTTCTATTGCTGTTAATTATTAGCTGATGTTTGACGCGCACAGACAGTGACAGGTGCTTTATATAATGCTTTTCTGATTACAGCCAATCACATCATCCTGCTGCGAGTGCTTTATATACAGTAAATAATATATATATTTATATTCCTGAGGATGCTGTTGTCATCTGGCATGCTGCAGTTGAGATGAGCTTGATTGACAGATACATCCAGGTTCACAGTTTATTGGTTTCGGAGAGAGAGGCGGATATGCCAATTTAGACAGGAAAGTGACAAAAAAGTTTCCATCTAAATAGAATAATTCTGCTGCTGGGAATTCTCAGCTGGGGAAAGGAAAGAGTCAAGCTCCGGTTTTCTTTTTTTCTTTTTTCTTTTTTTTTTTTTCCTCTAGCTTTAACAAGGGCTGTGAATGACAAACATATACGACAGTTAGAGTCTGACAGAACATCAGCTTTTGATGCTTCACAGGGGAGCTATGAAATAAACAACAGGCAGAGAAATTGAATTACAAAGCAAAAAAAAAGGGTCTCCTTGTGGGCTTTGAGGCATCAGAGTGCACCAAAAAAAAAAAAAAAAAAGCTGCAGAGAATGGTACATTTTAGGAGAGCTTATTTTCTCTTTTTACAATGTTGTAGTTAGAAGGATTTGTCAAATATCGGACAGAGATTCAGGATTTTATGTAACAATATTTGTTTGATATCAATCATCACTATCTAAGCTGTTAATGTTGAACCAAACCTCACTGTCTATTTTCTTTTTCATCGGAAAAAAAACCCCAAGCCATTATATGAAATGATACGACAGACAGTTATGTTATAAGTCATGTATTTGATATAAGTTTAGATTTTTATGTTGGTAGAAGGACTATGTACAGACACTTTAGACCACAGGTGTCAAACATGCAACCCGGGGCCAAAACCGGCCCGCCAAAGGGTCCAATCGGGCCCCTGGGATGAATTTGTGAAATGCAAACATTATAATGAAGATATTAACAATCAAGAATGTGAAAATCATTTTAGGTCAATTCAATCTGAAGTAGGTCAGACCAGTAAAATACAATCATTAAAACCTATAAATAATGAAACACGTAAATTTTTGTCTTTTTTTTAGTGTAAAAAAAAAGTAAAATTACACAAAAAGCTTATATTTACAGACAAAAAATGACTAACCTGAACAAATATGAACAATACGAAATTTCTTAAGAGACGTATGTAGAATTTTACCAATATTTTGCCTGTTACTAAATGTTTGTGTATTTGTAGATCCACTGTAGTAGTAGTAGTAGTAGTAGTAGTAGTAGTAGTTTATTTCGAGCACATAGAATCATCAGATAACAAAGAATCATACAACATGGTCAAAACAAATAAATAAATAAAATTTTTTTGCACTCGAAAAGGAGTGGGAAGAAGTACTGACTCCCACCCCCTTTCTACAAACTAATAATCAAACTAGATCCGCCTCCTTTGCTTTGTTAACACACATTTTCCTCTGTATATTTTTTACAATAACACAAAACATCCATAAAAACATTCATATACATTGTGTTTTTTAGTCACCTCACACACAATCAGATTTGCAATTATCAACCGTTTTTAATATAAACTATAATATACATATCCACCTCAAATATTTACTCCAAATACAATAATCAATAATATGATAGTATCTTCCTACCATGATAACCAATTAACTATATATCTTATTTTATTCGTACGTCTAATGTTCTGTATTTTGTTTTATAGTGGATTTATACATCCTTTTAAATGCACAGATTGAAGAAGACATTTTTAAGTTTTGCTCCAGATTATTCCACAGATGTACCCCTCTAACAGAGATACACTGGCTTTTTGTTTGTTCTACACTTAATTTTCTTTTAGATTTCAGTTCCCCTTAAATTATAATTACTTTGCCTGGGCTCAAACATCCTCTGTAGACTGTAGGGAAGCATATGTTCATGGGCTTTATACATTATAAACACATACACTGTGATCTGTAAGTTGTGATTCACATGTATAAATGATAAACTAAAGCGTAATATTGTTCAAATTGCACTTATTTTTCTGAAGAATTTTCAGGTTGTTCATATTTGTTCATGTTATGTTCAATTACAGTTCGGAGATGTAAACATTTTCATTACGGAATTTTACTTTTTTCACTCAAAAACACAGAGAAAACTTTGAAGTTGACATTATTTAGAAGTTCTTAACCTATTATTTATTTTATTTTACCGGTCCGGCCCACTTTATATCACATTAGGCTGAATGTGGCCCCTGAACTAACATGAGTTTGACACCCCTGCTTTAGACTGACAAAATGGACCAAATTAAAAGTATTTAAGAGCCTTCTTTCATCTACCGAAGCCTATAATAATAAAAAAAGATGAGAATAAAAAGGCAGAAAGACTGTCACAAATAAAAATAGTACATGTCAAGGAACTTTCCAGGGATGTGCTTTTATATCAGATATGTTAAATATTAAATATTAGATGTATTTGTGCAAAGACAGGCCAGTTTGAATTAGTGTAAACTGCTGTCTCACAACAAAAACTATCTTTTGAAACCTAATATCTGAGATAAGAAAAAAAAACAAAAAAATGCAAAAATATTGTCACTAACAATAAAAATAATAAATGTTATGGAAATATCTGAGGCACTCAAAAAAAAAAAAAAAAAAAAAAAATCATTTATTGGCACCAACCTGTTTTATACTTATTAAACATACTGTCTTCTCATATTATTTTGTGCTTCGTAAGGATCTTAATAGACATATTAGATCTACAGAGTTAAATCTGTCATTTATTTGTTTTTTTTTTAGTTGTAGGACAAATGTTTGCACCAGTTTGGTAAAATTAAAGTATAGAGATGTATGTTGTGATGTGTTAACAAAGAAAAATAGGAATAATTTTAGTGTAGTAAAAGAGGAAAATGAGGAGATAAGAAATCATGCACTAAAGTTAAGTGACGTATAGAGTAAAGTTCTAATGACCACACATATGCATTTCTCTGAAAAGATTCAATCATATGTGAAAAACAGCTTCTATAAACCAAAGTACCCATATTTAGTATGACCTTCTTTTGCACTTAACATGTCTTTATCCCTTTTGTTCAGGCAATATGAGATTTCTGGTTGAGATTAATGTTCTGACGTTTTATATCAGATTTCATTCAACACGTGTCAGATGCTTCTAATTGTTTGTGCCTCTCCTTGTCATGGGGTCAGGGGTAACACTAAATAGTAACTTTAACCTTTACAACCCATTTAGTTCAGTTTTTTGTGTCTTATTAAGGCTGTGCACATATTTCTTGTATTTTTTTGTCGTTTTTGAAGAAAAGAGAATGACAAATAAATATGTAGTTGCGAAAAAAAAATTATTATTCCATCAAAAGTCACCAAAAACAATGGTTATGCAATCAAGTACTACCTCCTGTGTGTATCATGTGACTAAAACAGACAGAAAAGAAAACATGGAATGCCTAAAAGTACTGGTTTTGTCAGTACAATACCATAGATATTGATGTAAGAACTGAAATGGTTTTGGTTATTATCAAGAAAACATGGAAAATTGATAGATATCAGCTCTGAAATTAAACTCTAATGAGCTATTGTTGTTGTTATCATTATATTTGTCCACACAAATGTACCTTTAGTTGTACCAGGCATTAAAATGAACAAGAAAATGAGGAAAACAAGGGTGGTCTACAAATTTTTTCCGCAACTGTATTTAAAAATATTTAAAAATGACTCTAAAAGTATCATAACTGTTTAGAGTAAAGAGTTCTGATGCTACGTCAAAGATGTTTGTGTTGGTTTCCAGAGCTACGGCGGTCACTTTAAATGTATGTGACCACTAGAGGGAGTAGTGAGTCATTCTGCCGGTGTCCCGTGGAGTTAAAAAAAAGAAGTGATAAAAATATTATGTTGTTTTTTTACACTGGACACAGCTGTAAATGTAAAGAATGGAATTTGAAGCTGAAATGGCAACATTTCTTTTGTCTTGTACACACATGAGTTTGATTCTGATGCTTATGAAGGTATAAAGTTATATTATTATCTTTGCTAAGTTGCTGTTTATTGATTTATTGATTGATTACCAGTACAATGCCATAGATATTGATGTAAGAACTGAAGTGATGTTGGTTATTATCAAGAAAATATGGAAAATGGATAGATATCTGCTCTGAAATTAAACTCTTATGAGATATTTTTGTTGTTATCATTATATTTGTCCACACAAATGTACCTTTAGTTGTACCAGGCATTAAAATGAACAAGAAAATGAAGAAAACAAGTGTGGTCTAATTATTGTTTCCCTGACTGTATGCTCATTTCAACCCTGGCCTTAGACTTTTTCACAGTGCTGTCTGTATATGCACTGATATCTTCTTCAAAGTAGGACTGAAAATACTGTAAAGACTAAAATATCTGAATTAACGAGTGACAAGCTCAGCTGCCGTATAACACATTTCCATTTTGTACCATTTCAACGTGTACATGCCGCTTATATCAAGTGAACAGCCCAAATCCTCTGCAAATCGCTCCGCACTAATCAGGACAGTGTCCACTTGTTGTAAATCAATAATGATATAACTAAGTCATACAAGGCTGCAGCGGTGGAGGGATTATGGAGAGAAGAAAGAGTGAAAATAAGCTCTAAGAGGGATTTCATGCATAAATCTCTCTCTGCAACTTAGCACAAATTGAATTCAGGCACACTGCTAGAAAAATTAATTCAGCTCTACAAAGCGGGAAGAGGTTAAACACTTTATGTGCTGCTCAGTGATCCAAATCATGGAGAAAACATTCAGAGGCATTCTCACTGTAGGCCTGTGTACCATGTGATCTTTATACCTGAAAAGTAAATACGTTTATCTCAGAACAGTCTCATTAAGTGCCTGAATTCATCATTGGATATTGTTTGTTTTGTTTGGAACTATATCAGGATAGAAACATTTCTTCGGCATTTTGGTCACAGTTTATTCCGAACGACAATTGACGACAAATGTCTTTAGTTTAATTATGTGATGAACTGGAACTGCAACTTGTATTGGATGTTAACCCTTTCATGCATGAATTATGAGAATTATGATAACTTTAAGATTTTTTTTTCCTGTTTTGATTCCTCTTTGGTCATGAAAAAAAACAAACAAACAAAAAACACACAATTAATTTTTTTTTTTTTTTATGAAACTATTTTTCATGGAGTTGCAAAAATGTCCATTCAGATTTTGAAGCAAAAAAACATATATTTACTGATATACTGTGTGAAAACTATGAAATAAAAAAACATTTTCAATGCTGCTAATGTGATGCCTTCTCATATTTTAACTGGTGCTGTCAAACAATTAAAATTTTAATCAGATTAATCACAGGTTTGGATTAATTTCGATTAATCATGATTAAAAATCATTCATTTTTAATCTATATTAATTGCGTTTCATTTTGCATGAGTAAACAGACTGAAGAAAGAAGGGAATATATATGCACTTAACACAGTGCTTTTCAACCATGGGGTTGCCTGAAATTTCTGGTAATTGATTAAAAAAAAAAATTACTAATAAAAATCTATGGTGAGTTGACCGAGACAATCACAATCCATAAGACATGACAAACTGTGAAGCTGAAACTGAAGCACTGTGGTTCTGTTTATCTCTCAAACGTTCATTGTGGTCAGTTTCAGATGCTGCAGCTCTTTCATAATTCATAGTTTGAGTTCTTGTTTGTTCAGTATTAATTGTCAGCCTTGTAAATATGATCTGGACTGACTGTACATATCCTGACCAAGGAAAATCAAATTCTCACTTTGTGCAGTAATCTACACCTGGCTTTTCTGCCTCCGTCCATAATTATATATATTATATAGACTAAATGTTGTATAAATTTGAAGTTTATTTGCAGCATAGTATGGCAAACCATTACATGATCAACTAGAAGCACTCGGAGAGCGCAGACCTCCGCCAAGGCTGATCAGTGGCCCCCCCCGTGGGCCCCCCCACCCCTGATCACCACCAAAATTAATCATTACTTCCTTTTCCCATTTCCAACAAACCCTGAAAATTTCATCCAAATCTGTCCATAACTTTTTGAGTTATGTTGCACACTAACGATCAGTGGCCCCCCCCCTCGTGGGCCCCCCACCCCCGATCACACCACCAAAATTTAATCATTTCTTCCTTATCCCATTTCCAACAAACCCTGAAAATTTCATCCAAATCTGTCCATAACTTTTTGAGTTATGTTGCACACTAACGGACAGACAAACAAACAAACAAACAAACAAACAAACCAACCCTGGCAAAAACATAACCTCCTTGGCGGAGGTAAAAATAAATTAAATTTAGCAAAAAAAAAAAAAAAAGTCTCAGTTTTGAATGTCTGGGGTCGCCAGAAATTTGTGATGTTTAAATGGGGTCATGAACCAAAAAAGGTTGGGAACCACTGAGTTAACATGTCTATTAAACACCTTCAACAGTTCCATTTTGTTTTGTTTTTTACTCAGATTTCCATCCAGAGGGCCAACGTGCTGTTTAGTGTCTTCTATCTGTATGAGTTGGTTCTGCTGCTTGTCACTCCCGGATCAATTGCCCATTTGTTCATGTGTGACGCTAACTCTACTCTACGACAAACTGCTCCAAATTTGTTGCCAGAGATGTGCAGAGAGTAATCTGCGGTAACATGTTGATTTTGGCAGCCCTAATTTTAACATAATTTAATACTAGTTATTATTTACTTTGTGCAGATATATAATATGAAAAAAAAAAAAAAACTAAAACATTTTCTTTGAAGCTACGTATGACTTTCATCACCAATTTTTCATCAAATCTGTAAAACCCCAGTCATGGCCTAAGTATCATGAATTCGTTAGTCTGTCCGTGATTACTCACCTGAATCTCTTTCCTCATGGTGAACAATTTCGAAGTGTACTCCACCATAAACAATCCATTTGTTTACAAACAGAGTTGGTAGGTCAGTTGGGCATTTTTGGAAATTTGTCGCAACTCGTAGTGTGGGACGCGGAGCTCCACGCAGCTGCATAATGGCCGCAGCGGCAACAAACATGGAAACCACTTCATTGCCTCTTGCTACAGCGGCTGCGTGGAGGTTTAATAGTATCTGTACACATCTGAAATGGATCTGTGGGAGGAAAAGCATTATACAGACATGTTTTGAGGTGATTTTTGGTGCACATGTAAATATTAAACATTGTGAGGGAAAAACTAATTGTGTGCTGCTGTGTGCTTCATTTGCATTTGAGGAATTAGACAATAACCTTAGTCGGTTCACAATAAAAACCATCAGTTTTTTGTTGATTCTGCTTCTGTTTCAGGTCAGATGTCGTCAATGGTGGTTTTGTTTGCCATTAATGGTCAGCTCTGTAGTTTCCAAACATTTTTAGCTCAAAACCCAGAAAAACTAATGAAACACACCCTTTAAATGTTGACAAAAACAGGCATGACTGACCTGTTTGCATTGTTTACACCCTGTTACATCATTTCTTGCATTTCTTGTTGTGTTTTCAGCTGTTTGTGTGGGACTAGTTCTAGCTGTGGATCTTAATCTTTTGCAAATTTGCCTTGTGTGTAATTCATAAACTTAAAATTCTACTGTAAATGATCTACCCTGTTTCTGCAAATACAGACTCTTTGTTATAATATTAGTCTGGTGCCATTTGACGTCTCTGTGATTTAGTGGATTTGCAACACTTTTTGTTTTCACCATATATTTATCATATTTATTTCCTGTTTCCTGGTTGAGAACTTTGGAGGCTAAGCTGGTGATAATAAATGAAAGTTGTAAGGGTTTTGGTGGAAATTCAGGAGGCTCCTGTCGTGATATAGCATGAAAATTCCGTGAAAGAACTTCTGAAAAGTGACATTTTAAAAGCTGAGATTGGTCATATGCATGACAGCCACAAGTACAGGGTGGGGAAGCAAAATTTACAATATTTTGAGGCAGGGATTGAAAGACAGTGTATGACCAATTAGTTTATTGAAAGTCATGAGAATTTATTTGCCACAAGAAAATTACATATAGAAAATGTTTTTATTCTATGTGTCCTCCTTCTTTCTCAATAACTGCCTTCACACGCTTCCTGAAACTTGCGCAAGTGTTCCTCAAAGATTCGGGTGACAACTTCTCCCATTCTTCTTTAATAGTATCTTCCAGACTTTCTCGTAATAGTTTTGCTCATAGTCATTCTCTTCTTTCCATTATAAACAGTCTTTATGGACACTCCAACTATTTTTGAAATCTCCTTTGGTGTGACGAGTGCATTCAGCAAATCACACACTCTTTGACGTTTGCTTTCCTGATTACTCATATGGGCAAAAGTTTCTGAAAAGGTATGGATAATAGTGTTAGGTATGATTATGACATCAATATATGTTTGGTTTCAAAACAACTGACGTAGTGCCTGCGAAAAAACAACTAAATGTTCATTGTAAATTTTGCTTCCCCACCCTGTAGGAGCATTTTTCTACCTTTTTACAGTTATTTGTAAATTACGGTGAACCATCCTGTCTGTAAGTTTGACTAAAAAACAGACATTGTCTTTCCTGTGCAAATGAATCACAGACATGGTGGATTAATTTCCAAATAATTAAAATTCCACAGGTTAAACTAGTCCCATATCAATAAGGCTTTTTACGGAGTTTTGTCTTATGTGTTACATTGTTTTATTATCTTGTGTTTTTTGAACTTTACCTCATTTTAGATAATCATTTCACGCTCTTTTGACTTTGGTGAAGTCAACATTCATACACTCGCACATTTTCAGATTTTTTTTTTTTTAGGAAAATAAACCTACATTTCATATAACTGTGTATTTTACTATGACAATTGGTATTTCAATAAAAATAGTTTTGTCACCCAATTTCACTTTTGACCCCAGGTCCAGTAAGCTACATACAACTTATAGAAAATACATTAAATACAATTATATTCTAAAGTCAGTAGTAAGTTTGTTTTGCTATGAAACATAACAGTAATCATTAGTTTATCATAAGCCCTATTTAAGTCAAAGCATTTTCACCATTTTGCTTTTTGTGCACATTGTTTAATTCAAGAATTCCTATCTACAAGAGTTAACAGACTTATGTAAAGTGGGCTGCAAAATAAGTTAAGTTGGGCCATTTTCACAGTTTGTGTTTTCTTTTATTTCATTTCAGTTCACTTTTATTGTACATCAAACACCTTCAAAACACACTGTAGTTTTCTTTATTCTCTGGTTGAATTGCACCCATTTAATTGTAAAAACCAGGAGACGAGGATTGAAGACAGGTGTGTTCATCAGCAGCATGGAGAGTTCAGCCTTCTCACAGACCTGTGGGTGTGTGTGTTTTTTCAACATTATAGAAAAAAACACAATATATTTGCGTTATTTCAAGTGTGAATTAATCCTTAGAGGTCTGAGCCCTTTATAGACATTTCTGAAAGGCACCTTTGTGGATTTGATTGTGATAAGTTATATATTTTTTCAATTGGGATTTGATGATTTTTGTCTATTTTTGACCCTAATATGTTAATAAAGTAGGTTAAAGTGGAAGAAATTGATATCAGATCATACGGGTGAAGTTGAGGAAAAAAAAAAAAAAAGATGCCAAGCATGGGTATGGTAAACATTTATTATGTGGTATATAAAAAAAATCCAAAAAGTTTCAAAAATGGCCATAATGGGCTCAGACCCCTAAGGGTTAATCAAAATCACACCAAATATATTCTGATTTTTTTTTGTTAAGTGCTTTTTTTTATGTTTCCCTCCTCCTCCTCTTCTTTCTATCATCCCTTTACCTGCAGGTGTGTGAGGAGGCGTGGCCAAACCCTCCATGAACTCACACACCTGTCTTCAATCCTCATCTCCTCTGTATAAAAGCCTGGTTTCACCACCACAACACTGGATGTTTCCACTGTATGCAGACCCCCTGTGTTTTTTTTTTTTTTTTTTTTTTGGGGCCATTGTAAACTCCAGCCCAGTGGTTTTTTGGTCATCCCTCTGTCTCTCCAGTCCACCTCATCACTGCCAAATCCTTACCACCAAAGCCAAACATTTCCCCTGTTTCTTGGACAAAAACCTTCCGTTGAACTCAGTTTCCCTCAAGCGTCTACTTTCAGGGTCCAATTCTGAACTACTTCTGGCTCCGGCCTCAATCCTCAGTGGTCTGAGCCCATTATGGGTTTTTTGCAACATCTGATTTTTTTCCTTTCATATACCACATAAAAAATATTTGGCAACTTTTGTTTTTTGGTTTCACTTTACCCATATGATCTCATAATGAGAAGGATTTTTCACTTGAACCTATTTATTTAACACATTGGGCCCCCTCCAAACAAACAAAAAAAAAAATCTAAATTGAAAAAAACACAAATGTACTCAACTTGAAAAAAGAAACATAGGTTACAAATACATTCTAAGTATGGAATTGAATGTTTTATCCTATCTCCTCTTTACTTTTTAATTTATGTTTTATTTTCAGTATACACTCAAAAAAAAATTAATCCATCCCTTGTTTTCCTCAATTTCTTGTTCATTTTAATGCCTGGTACAACTAAAGGTACATTTGTTTGGACAAATATAATGATAGCAACAAAAATGGCTCATTGGAGTTTAATTTAAGAGCTGATATCTAGCCATTTCCCATGGATTTCTTGATAATAACCAAAATAATTTAATTTCTTACATCAATATCTATGGCATTGTACTGCCAAAAACAGTGCTTTTAGGCATTCCATTTTTTCTGTCTGTTTTTAGTCACATGATACACACAGGAATTAGTACTTGCTTGTGTAACCATTGTTTTTGATGGTCTAATAATTTTTTCTGTGACTATTTTCATTTTAGCTAAAATCAACACGTGTTGTTGTTTTTTTTTTTTTTTTTTTTTTTTTTCCAAGAAGTAAAATTAAATTCTGTCAATGTTAACATCTATAAAGTTTCCTTAAAAATCTGAATAACATGGACAACTTGAAATGTCTTAAGAAAAACAGATGCAAGTTTAACAATATTCTGCCTCGGTTTATCATTTACACATGTGCATTACAACTTTACAATTACAAAAACACAAAATATTTACTAACAGGCAGAATATTGGTAAAATTGCACTAACTTCTCTTCATACATTTCAGATTGTTCATATTTATTCAGGTTATTCACATTTTTTGAAAAAGGAACGTTTGTCAATGTAAACATTTTCATATAATTTTACTTTTTTTTTTTTTTACACTAAAACAACGAGAATTTGTGGTTGTCATTATTCATAGGTTACTATGATAGTATTTTACTGGATTGACCCACTTGAAATTATATTTGTCTATATGTGGAACCTGAATTAAAATGATTTTCACACCATTGCTTGTTAATATCTTCAGTGTAATTTTTGCATTTCACAAATTCATCCCACGGGCCAGATCTGACCATTTGGTGGGCCGGATTTGGCCCCCGGGCTGCATGTTTGACACCTGTGACATAAAGCATTAATTTCCAGCTGATTAATAAATATTTGCAGAGACACTTGCAGTCCAGTTGCGTAAAAGATTTCAGACACTTTTATTATTTGTACAAGTGAGACCAGCATAATGAAAGTGATAATACCCATGAACATGAAAGACATTTTTTCTTACTGTATTTACACAGAAGTGTCTTCACATCACACACAGAAAATCCTACAAATGAACATTTTTGTAAATAACATAACATTAAATAAACTCCACCTACCTTTAGGTTTACAGCTGAATATGCATATGATGACCATCTCTGCACTGCATAGAATTTATACATATACTTTCCTCATGAACAACGTGACTTTTGCTAATAATACTGCTCTCATGATGCATATAGGCGGACTGTAAATAAACATTAACAAGAACTAAGTCTTTGGCAAATGCAAATACATTCACTTGACAAATGAAGGAACCATCATTCCAGCTCCATGTCGTTTTAAAGAAATGACTCTCGGCCTGAAACATGAGAGGAAGTGGAGACATGTTTAAGGCATTTTAGCTGAATTTGTCGCCCTGCTTTTTTTTTTTTTTTTTTTTTTTTTTAATTTTATTTTTTTGTCTGAAATAGTTTTTGGAGTCATCCTACCTGGGGTGAACATGAATCTTCTTGCTTCAAATACATGGATGATGATTCGTTTTTGTAACCTGGCTGTATCTGTTTCTGTGGTTAAATGCCAAAGACTTAATCAACTCAAAGACAAGTGAGATTATAGTGCACATCAAGGCTGTGACGTGACCGGTGTAAAAGCCTTGAATCGACAAGAAAAAAACTGAACAAGAGCGGGTGAACTGTAAGTGCCGCGTCAGACTGGGAATTATTACTTACAGAGACTTCTGTGAAATGCGAATATGCATCATCATTTTTCTGCATAATAACCACTCCAGTGTTTGCAAACCTCCAAAAATAG
The DNA here is from genome assembly GCF_902148855.1 of Sphaeramia orbicularis. NCBI lineage: Eukaryota > Metazoa > Chordata > Actinopteri > Kurtiformes > Apogonidae > Sphaeramia > Sphaeramia orbicularis. The sequence continues at coordinate 10,950,921 of NC_043975.1, read as the reverse complement.
TGCAAAAAAATTAACAAAAAACAAAAGGGTTTTTCGCCTGGTGAACCTCTTGAATATCTGACAAATAAGAAATAGTAAAACACTAGCCAAGCAGTCTGCAGTTTAGTAAGACATTAAGTCATTAGGAATTATAAAAAATGAAATAAAAAATTACTTTTAAGAAATATTTACTAGCTTCTTGAAATCTTGCAAATAGCGGGCCATGGGAATATATTATCATGGCTCCCCCTATTGTCAAACTGATGTTTCTTTTTCATTTCATTTTTACATGTTGATTGTGTATCACAGAGTGTGTCGCATGTTCTAATCTTCTCATGGCATCGAAGCAATCGATTTTACTCATGCTGAATGTTTGGTCGGTGACTGTTCAGATGGTTAAAAAAAAAAAAAAGTAGCCTGCCACAGTCTTGTGTCGCCGCTAATCTCCTTCTGATCTGAATCGAGTGGGAGGTGAAGGGTAAAAGGAGGAAAAAATAAAGATAAAAGCTGCTGCTACATTTTAAGCTCCGGACGTTAGCCCTGTTTAGAGCCATAGAGGGGAGGGGGGAAGGAGAAGGAATGTACAGTATTGATCCAAGGATGGGATGAAGGTGTGACACTGCTACAGGAGGAAAATAAATGTTTTCGTTTTTTTTTCTTTTTCTTTTTTAAACCACTGCACAGTTTAATCACGTGTATAGCATCGATCAGTCTCTGGTGATGCGGTGAGTCCTGTAGATTCTTTTTTTTTTTTTTTTTTGTAAGATTTTTTTTTTCTTTCTTTTTTTTTTTTTTTTTTTTTCTTTTGGCTTTGAAATGTCCCAAAAAAAAAGTCGTCGTTATCCTCTGAAAACTGTGAAGTTCTCATAGTTGTGAGCCGGGAACATTTTATGCACAGTTGCTCAGTGTCCAGTGGACCATGCCGCTCACACTGGGGCAATATGGAGGCTGAGGCCATGGTCCTGCAGGTTGATTTGGTTTCCATGGTAACTAGTGACGGTCATAGGCAGTGGCAGCAGTGGGAGGGGCGGAGCTCTCGATGCGTGCCACTATAATAATAAGGGGAACCTGAAAGTTAACAGAAGAACGAACTATTTGAACAACAAATACAGTTTTTTACCAACATGTATCTCTATTCTGATCATTTGTACTGGTGATGTTACAGTGGAGGGGTTTTTCTAGTAATTTTAAAGAGGCAGCAATATTTTTCTGTCTTCAAACTGCATGAAAAGTTTTCTTTTTTTTTTTTTTTTAATTTTCTAACCATCTTGACTCCTTGAAGAGATTTGTTGTTTTTAATATGAAATGCATCATAATAAAAAAGGCATTTCAATTTTGACTGGATTTTTATGTTCATATGTCCTGGAAAAACTTGTTTTCTTTTCTTTTATCATACTCTACAGTCTTTTGCAAGGTCACTGATTCAGACTAAAGACTGCTCACAAATTAGTTTTTTTTTTTAAGTGTTTCTTACTAAACAAACTAAAGGAAACAATGACATAAGCTGACATTACACTGTAAAGATGATAATATGGCTAGCATGACTGGTTAGACTCTAGATAGTCATAACAGGGTCACTGTTAGACATTGTTGTTTATGATTCCACTTGCTGGTTTCTGGTATTTTTGCACTTTATGACTTGCAACACCATTTGCTTTTGTTACCCTGCCCGCCTGAAGGGGAGGCAAGGGGTACTGTTTTTGGTTTGGTTTATTTCTTTGTTTACACTAACAGCAAAACTATTGTTGAATTCAAACCAAATTTAGTTTATAGATGCCAGTGACCCAGAATAGATCGCATTACATTTTAGGACAAGTAGGTCCAAGTTCTACTTTTTTATGAATTTAATTTTTTATTTAATTTATTTTTTTCCCCCACTTACATATAATAGGCGAAATTTCAATGTCTGTACTGCTAAACTATTGGTTGAATTCCAACTAAATTTGGTTTATAGATTCCCAGTGACCCCCGAATAGATCTCATTACATTGTTGGGGACAAGTAGGTCCAAGTTACTATTTTTGTTATGAATTTTTAATTTTTTTTTTTTCTCCCTACTTACATATAATGGGCGAAATTTCAAATGTCTGTAGCAGCAAAACTATTGGTTGAATTCCTACCAAATTTGGACTATAGATTGCCAGTGACCCCGAATAGATCTCATGGCATTCTGGGAAAAATAGGTCCAAGTTACAATTTTCTATTAATTTTCAAAGTCTTTGTTTTTCCCATTTACTTATAATGGATGAAATTTCAAATGTCTGTAGCAGCTAAACTATTGGGTGAATTCATACCAAATTTAGTTTATAGATTGCCAGTGACCCCAAATAGATCTCATTACATTTTGGGACAAGTAGGTCCAAGTTACTATTTTTTTTATGAATTTAATTTTATTTATTTTTTTCCCCACTTACATATAATGGGCGAAATTTCAAATGTCTGTAGCAGCAAAACAATTGGTTGAATTCCTACCAAATTTGGGCTATAGATTGCCAGTGACCCAGAATAGATCTCATTACATTTTGGGAAAAATAGGTGCAAGTTAAAATTTTCTATTAATTTTTAAAATCTTTGTTTTTCCCATTTACTTATAATGGGCAAAATTTCAAATGTCTGTAGCAGCTAAACTATTGGGTGAATTCATAATAAATTTAGTTTATAGACTGCCAGTGACCCAGAATAGGTCCCATTCCATTTTGGGAAAAGTAGGTCAAAGTTTAATTTAATTTTTTATTTTAATGAATTTAATTCTTCCCATTTACTTATAATGGGTGAAACATCTGTTTGTTTGTTTTTTTTTAACTGTATGTACATGCATATGTTTGCTGCCTTATTTGACTGAATTATGTGATACATGTCTATGTAAATAGAGACTTTATGTTGTAAAGTCTGTCAAATGAAATATTCTGACTAAAAGAGAAAGTGATTGAACTTGAGACTTTAATAAAACTTAAACATAAAAAAAGAGCTAAAATTCACTCAAAGTAAACTTGAAATTTGTTGATGGTGATGATTTACACTTATTTAATTAGTAATTTCACGTGTTATGTTTATGTTTCTGATTTGTAAAAGACAAACTACAGGTGCTTCTGATAACATTAACTACTCTGGCTCTGTTTCATTTAGTTGGTACCATTTACACCTGTGTTTTCAGCTTGAACACATCAAAATGTCAGCTGATGATGGTCTGTTTCACCACAATAATAGTACTTTTACTTGAGTAAGAACTTGGCCCTCAAAGTATATCTGGTAACTAGTTTAATCCATATTTAATGCTCTATGAAAAGCATGCTTCCATCTATTTTAGAGGGATACGTGTGAATAGCTTTAGTCTCTGTTTTGGGGATTTTTTTTTTTTTTTTTCTACTCTTCACCTTAATTCTTATTTAATTGTCTTCTGTCAGTTTTTCACTCATTACTCACTTAGTAATGCTGGGTTGCTGAATCGCCATGCTTCATTGTAGGTTGTGTACTGTGGATGACTGTAGGGGTTCCCCGAAAACTCACTCCCTGCAAAACAAAACAACAAATGAATTAGCATCTCAATGCGTCAAACCATTACCCCTTCACATGCAGTCATTTCTCGTCATTCAAACAGGATGCAATTTGAGGGGGGAAAATGATAGTCATCGATGTGTGACCAGTCAAGCAAGTAATTTATTTCTTTTTCATTTCACTTAAGTTATGCAACACTGAACAATACAGGATGTGACAGTGAAGGCGGTTTTCCCTGTCCCATTTATGGATATCTACACATTCTTCTTCCTCCAGTATATTCCAAAGCGCTCTAATAAATACCAAGCTGTAATAAACAGTTTCATGCATACATTTTTGATATGCTGCAATAAATCCTGCAGCCTTTCTTTAGAGGAATTTAACATCTCCAATCTGAAGCTCTCAGGTCTGAGGAAGTAACCTGCAGCGTGTCACTGAGCACTGCTGTTGGTTCAACACGTTTCAGTCCTTTACGAGACAATAAAGGCTGGATTTTATATGAAGCTGGTGAGAAATGGCTTTGCTTTAACAGTGTTTTGCGCCTGTCACTAAATCTTAGTGGTTGTGTATAGGATGGATGCGTTACAACACAAAACCACCAGCCATGGGATTAAGGCCCCTTATCTTTTGCTTTGTGCCACATCAGAACAAATGGAAAATAAAAGTGTGTTTGACTTGACGCTTTCTGGACACATGATCTCGCAGATGAATTCATGAAAATTCAATAGTCACCCAGCGAGGAGTTTTGCAGCCAAAAAAACACTATCAGTAGTCGCTTTTCTATTGGGCATCTGCGCCAAACTTTACCGATATTTACTAAATGTCGAAAAAACAAGTGCGTAAAAAACCCATTCTCTCGTTAATTCTCAGATTTCACATTTTGACCCAAGACTATCTCTTGGAAACTTCAGCCAAACAGCATTTATGACTTGATTTTTCATTATCAGTAGTTGCTTTTCCATTGGACACCTGCATAAAACTTTACCGATATTTACTAAATATTTAGTCGAAAAAAACAGAAGTGCATCATGTCAGTTTTTCCATTAAATCACAAATGCGATGATTTGTTTATTTATTATCGCGAGATGACACGAGAAGTCATTCCATAAACATGGCGACGAACGTAAATATGGTGTTGATTTACAGATATATTCATTATTATTATTATTATTATTATTAATTACCCCTCTCTCATACTAAATTAAAAAATGATTGGGTTTCCTGGTGTCCACATGTACTGCGACATGTTTCTTCTTCGCTTGTTGCAACATACGTCAACATTAGTTTTTTTTTTTTCATTCACCTGACTCTAATTGCGAAAAAAGGTCTTTCCATTGCAGTTTTGCGTGATATACCATTTGCACTACGCCCGAAAAAACCACCTCTTGTCAGCGCAAAACTTTTAAACGAAAAATGAGACTTTGGCGAAATTGTCGTTTTTCCATTAGGTAAATTTTTATGCGCAAGTTATATTTGTGCAATTTGAGGGTCCATGGAAAAGTGACTAGTGACAATACTTGCTTTTCCATTGGACGTATGTGCAAAACTTTAACAATATTTACTAAATGTCGAAAAAAATAGGTGTGTAATGTTGGTTTTTCCATTAAGTCACAAATGTGGTGATTAGTTTATTTAAGGTGACACAAGAAGTCATTCCATAAACATGGTGACAAACGTACTTATTATTATTATTATTATTATTATTATTACCCCTCTATTTCGTACTAAGTTACAGCTACAGGAAGGCTGATACTCAAACACGGGTTCTGTGTCAATAGTGCCTTACACCTGTTGCCAAAACGAGAGGAAACGCAACTAATTAGTTTGACCATTTACGTTGGAGCCACACAGCTACTACATCCTCCTGAGTATTTTTTCAAATCGCTATATATCGCAGGGTTAAAAAATATCGCAATGTCAGTTTTTTTTCCCCAATATCGTGCAGGCCTATGCTGACGTAATATGTGACCATGCAGGCACGGACTGTTTATGGAAGTAATATATGTTTCTCCTGATGCTCCTCCTCCTGGGATGCAGAATTGTGACATTTGTTTCATTTCAATGGCGTAAAGGTCGGATAAATGCGAACCAGCTGTTCAGACTGAAGTCACATTGCAAAATATCGGTTAAGTATCGGATTTAGGACTACATATGAAAAATGGCTTCAGTCATATTTGAAAAAATCAGATTTGTGCTGTTTAAACTGTCTTTAACAGATCGGATACAGGTCACATATGGGCAAAAAAATCGGATTTGGGTCACATTTGCCTGCAGTCTGAATGTAGCCTTAGTCCGCACATAATCAGGCTCACGGACTCTGACTTCTATCCACGTGTCATGGATTTTAATGAATAACTGTTTTTGACGAATATATTGAACACAACACAAGGGAAATGACCTATATCTCAGGCTGATCTCATGAAATTGTTTTGCGTTACGCGCCAGTTCTTATGGCATTTGGCGTGCTATATGTACACATTTTCATCCTTTTGCGTGTCAATTTACGCCAAGATCTCTGGTTTACATATCTGTAACCGCTAACCCTAACTGCTAATCGTGTAGTATTTGGCACAGCGTGAACATACACATGGAAAGATTATAATGTGTACAGATAACACACCAATTAAAAGTGCTGTGTATATTTACGCAATTCATGATATCACGCTGTAAATCTATATTTTGTAAACTTCGATTATTTAGATTTGGCTCCATTTCCTTTAACATTAACCTTATTACACAGTGTAATAGTGGTCATTTGTATGAGTGAATGTTTGTTTACTTTCTTTTAACTTTGCTCTGAGCTTCATTCATACAAATTTCAAGCATTTGGAGATTAAAAGACAAACAAAGCCGTGATATAAAATTGCATAACGAAGCACAACGGTCTTTTTATAAAGCAGAAAAAAGGGGGGAAAGGGGGAAAGGGGAGCAGGCCGGGCCTATGATGGGGTTGTGTGTGTGTGTGTGTGTGTGTGTGTGTGTATGACCGGTAAATGATATGCTAACACCGCACACACTCCACTGGTTTCCCCATTCATGCGGTTTAATCACATCAAAGCAAAATGCCGCCCGTCGTGTGGTGTTTTGGTGAAAACGAGCACCAAAACCTGCATCCCCGCCTGCGCCTGGCAGTGAAACACCGGCCCCGGACTCCTCAGAGAGACACCGATTTGAATATTTACCGGGCTCCCATGCCTCTGCCTTTTGACCCTTAACTGTTTGCTGTGAACCTGAACTGCAGGTTAAGTAGAGGAGGGGAAAGGGACATGCTCTAGAGCGCAGAGGCATGGGGAGGGCTGGTAGTGCTGTTTATCGACGGCCGGTGAGAACGGCCACACGGGGAGATAATGAGCCAATGAGGCTGAGAGGAAAGTAGGGAGGCAGCCGTCCTCTGTTCTGCCTCCGATCACTTATTCAGGCCCGCTAATCCAATCGTACACAGAAATACAATAAACCAACGTGTGGGCCTCTCACTCTAACATGCATACTAATAATCTACACTTTCTACTCCTTACATTCTTTAATCAGATTTGTTAGTTTAGACAGAGAATAATACTTTTTTTTCTGAAACGTACATACATTCATGAAGTATAAGGAGGTGTTGGGTCATTATTCTCTAAGTATTAAAATCCTACATGTCACTTTTCCATTGGACATCTGTGCAAAACTTTACCTATATTTACTAAATGTCGAAAAAACAGAAGTGCATAATGTTGGTTTTTCCATTAAATCACAAATTTATTATCACGAGAAGTTATTCCATAAACATGGCGACGCATGTATATATGGTGCCGATTTACAGATATTATTATTATTATTATTATTATTATTATTATTATTATTATTATTATTATTATTATTATTATTATTATTATTATAATATATTACCCCTCTATCTTGTACTAAATTAAAAAAAATGATCAAGTTTCCTGGTGTGTCCACACATACCATGACATGTTACTTCTTCTTCTTCGCTTGTTGTAACATAAGTAAACATCTATTTTTTTAATTCACCTGACTCTAGTTGCGAAAAAATGTCTTTCCATTGCAGTTTTGCGCTATATACCATTTGCACTACACCCAAAAACCACCTCTTGCCAGCGCAAAAACTTTTAATCGAAAAATGAGACTTTTGGTGAAATTGTCGTTTTTCTATTAGGTAAATTTTTATGTGCAAGTTATATTTGCGCAATTTTAGGGGCAATGGAAAAGTGACTAGTGACAATACTCGCTTTTCCATTGGACATACGCGCAAAACTTTACCGATATTACTAAATGTTGAAAAAAACAGAAGTGTGTAATGTCGGTTTCGCCATTAAATCACATATTCGATGATTTATTTATTATCGCGAGATGACACGAGAAGTCATTCCATAAACATGGCGACGAACGTAAATATGGTGTTGATTTACAGATATAGTCATTATTATATATTACCCCTCTATCTCAAACTAAATTTAAAAATGATTGGGTTTCCTGGTGTGTCCGCACATGTTTCTTCTTCTTCGCTTGTTGTAACGACCGTCAACATCCTTTTTTTTTTTTTTTTTTTTAGTTCACCTGACTCTAGTTGTGAAAAAAGGTCTTTCCATTGTAGTTTTGCGTGATTACCATTTGTGCTACACCTGAAAAACCACCTCTTGCCAGCGCAAAAACTTTTAATCAAAAAATGAGACTTCTGGTGAAATTGTTATTTTTCCATCTTTCCATTGCAGTTTTGCGTGATATACCATTTGCACTACCCCCAAATTGTTATTTATTATTTTATGAAATTGTTGAATTTATTATTATGAATTTATTTTTATTTTTGTTGAAATTGTTGTTTTTCCATTAGGTAAATTTTTATGCGCAAGTTATTCTTGAGCAATTTAAGGGTCAATGGAAAAGCGACTACAGGCTCTGACACTGTTTATGCCTAAATTTAACCAAACCTCAGCCACGACAATGTGGTAATAGTTGGAAAATGGGGTTACATGACAAACCTGGTAAAAATAATCAGATGTCACCTGCACTTATTTATAGGTGGACCATATATGTCTAAATATGTAGAAACTCAGGACTGGAATCTGTTATTACACGATCAATATTGTGACTATTTATTGCATATCTTCATTGTATATTTTCTAAGATCTAATGCAGTGTTTTTCAACCTTGGGGTTGGGACCCCACGTGGGGTCGCCTGGAATTTCTAGTAGTTGATAAAAATGAAATACAAACTTACTAATAAAAAAATAAATGGTGAGTTGACCGAGACAATCCCAATCCGTAAAAGACATGACAAACTGTGAAGCTGAAACTGAAGCACTGTGGTTCTGTTTATCTGTCAAATGTTCATTGTGGTCAGTTTCAGATGCTGCAGCTCTTTCATAATTCATAGTTTGAGTTCTTGTTTGTTCAGTATTAATTGTCAGCCTTGTAAATCCAAGCTGGACTGACTGTACATATCCTGACCAAGGAAAATAAAATTCTAACTTTTTGCAGTAATCTACACCTGGCTTTTCTGCCTCCGTCCATAATAATATACATTATATAGACTAAATGTCGTCTAAAATTAATGTTTATTTGCAACATAGTATAGCAAAGTATCACATGATCAAATTTTTAATTTTTGCAAAAAAAAATGTCTGGGGTCGCCAGAAATTTGTGATGTTAAAATGGGGTCATGAGCCAAAAAAGGTTGGGAACTACTGCTCTAAATGCCACAAACGTTCTGTGTTCAGTGTCAGTTTGTGTCTGATATAGTTTTTCAGGAAAAAAAAAAGTCTTTCACTGGACTTAAACTTTTTAAAAAAATAAACTACCTGGACATTATGAATAACACACATCTTTATTCTAATTATTAAAACAGTTGAACACCAGGTTTTTCCTTCTCTTTCAGGTTTGTTTTTAGTGTTTGTGTAGTGATAGTTGTTGCAAACTTAACCATGCATGGTTTCTTCTTCGTGTGGGATAGGTGCCTTATTGCATACGATGTAGAGATGTATACTGAGGTGTTATTTGAGATAAGGAAGTTTAGGGTTTCAGGTTTTGTTTTTCATTGTAACCCAGTCTATTTTAATTTGCCATCACTAGGTGTGTACCCTAACGGCTTCTTAATCACATTCTGAAGTTCCACGGCATTAAATGTCTACGGGAGCAGCAAACTTCCAGAATTTTCACTCACTTGAGGTGCTTCTTTTTTCTTTTTACCATTTTTACAGGAGGAATAAAGTGCACAGATGGAGTGGAAAACACCTTTTTTGTGCATAAATTTCAATATAGTAAATACTTATCTCGTGTCATTGACCACCTGTATGTGATGTTTTTCCAGATTTTCCAATAAAATGTGAAAACATGTCTAGGAATACATCGCAACTGATGAGAAGCCAGAATTATTCCTTTCATTCCTATGATTTATTAGTGAAAAAAATACATCACAGACATTTTACCTGGAAAACAGAATGCTCTTCTTCTATGCTTTTTATTCGAGCTACATGTAACATAACCTGCAGCACCACCTAGAATATTTAGTCCAAACCACTAAATATAAACAGACATAATTCACATTTACTTAGCTACAGGCAACTATTACTTTTACTTTAATGCATGTTATTGTTTTTCCTGAACACTGGTGTCTGTCGTCATGTTCTTTGTTGTTTTTATCCATCCCCAACTTCCTCCTAAAGTTGTTTATGTCAGTCCGTTTTTAATTTTAGTTTTAGTCTAGTCTTTGTGCCAAACTCTCATTTCAGTCTTTATTAGTTTTAATCACGTTCATAGCTTTTTCGTCTAGTCAAGTTTTAGTCGACTAAAACTCTGAGCATTTTAGCTAGAATAATACATGACTATTTTCGTCTACTTTTAATCGAAACGGTGCGAAACGTCTGGTAACCTGCGGACTTCACAGTTTTACTGCAGGTGTACATGCAACTAAGAATTATAACGTCAATTCGTCTCGTTAACGAAATGAAGAGACATTTCATCACAGTTTTTGTTTGGTAAGCTACATTTAGTCTAGTTTTTATTAGTCAACAATATTGCATTATATATTTAATTGTAGTTATCGTCACATGACCACCATTTTCGTTACGCGATAAAGGTTCATTGACAAAGATATTTCGTCATAATTTTTGTTGATAAAAGCAACACCACTGGCTCCTTCTAAGGATCGTCCCTATTTATCACATGTCACTTTCTTTCTTACGTACTGTTTATCAGATATCTGCAATAAATCGCCAAACTAGATCAAGAGTTATGTGAACACCAGTAGTTTTAACACAAACCAACTAGCATTAGAATGCAGTCAGGCTGGTGTCATCGACCATCATCAAGATCGATTTCAGCCCAAATGGATGGAACAATAACAGAAAATATCATTCTCACTCAATAAGAGTATAAAGAAAGAAACAATGTGGGAGAAAAAAGATAAAAAATAAAATTGGACCATAGAGAAAAGGCATCAAAATGTATTAACTTCTGCTGCTGATAGTGAAAACTGATGTGCACATTGAAGTTAACGTTCATTATTTTCAATATATAGAACTCAAGTAAGTAATGCTTCAGATTTTTAATACATTTCCCACATAAATAGCTGGAAAAAATGTCCTACACTGCAAAAATCTAAATCTTACCAAGTGTATTTTTCTCATTTCTTGTCAAAATATCTCATCAGACTTAAAATAAGCCACAATCACCTCAAGAGTAACTTGTCGGTGAGATATAAGAACTTATTTTTAGACGATACATCTTGATAATTTTCACTTTTGTTTAATTATTTTTTGCTTAATTTGAGATTTTTTTTGCTTAATTCAAGCAAAAAAAAAATCTGCCAATGGAACAAGTGAAAATTATCTTGGTAAGATTTCTTGAAATAAGATTTTCAAGATCTATTGTCTAAAAATAAGTCCTTATATCTCACTGAAAAGTTCCTCTTTAAGTGATTAATTTTCTCATTTCTAGTCAAAATATCTCATCATACTTAAAATTAGACACACACTTGATAAGATTTAGATTTTTTCCAGTGTACAAAAGTCTTAACATTAGTCTTATACTGCAAATACTTTTTAGAATTAGTATTTTTTACTTTAACTCAAGTACAAAAGTCCTTCTACTCACAACTTTTCACCCTTTTTTAACACAAATATCTGCACCCACACATCTGCTCCCTCACCAGGTTAACATCCGTCATCTTGTTGGCCAATAACTGGCGCTACATTCTGCTTTTTAGCTCAGATTTTAGCTTTTAGGACGTCGTCGCCTGTTAAAAAGCCCATGCGATTCAATCGTTGACTTACCAGGAACCATTCCAGCGAGTGTGGAGGTGGGGTAGCTGCCCTGGCCTGTAGGGGGTACGTGAGGGGGATACCCGGGTAAGGTTGTGTTGGCCATATCCCGACCTGGGGAGACAAAACGCAACAAAAAAGAACAACAAAAAAGGAGGTCATTAGAGCTGCAGCCAGTAACTGAGGAAGAAATGGTTCATTATATGTGTTTTTAAGGAGGATTATAGTTCAGTTTCAACATAATTGGTTATAAATTCTCCATTTGTAATGACTTTAATCTCAGGGGTCATATTTAGATCCACAAATCCCTCATACTGGTTCATTTTTATCTACTTAAAAATAAGAAGTTGTTCAGCTCATATATAAAGATGTGTTCCTTCTATTGAACTTTCTTTGTTTTACCTTATGTTACTTTATTTCTCAGTTTGTTGAAAGAAAATGCAACCTGCTTATCTCGGTCTGTAATGTTTTCTTTTCTTTTCTTGTTTTTTTTTTTTTTTTTTGTGGGAGTGTATGCTAAAAATAAAGTGCTATACAATAAATCCCTGCTGAATTTGGACCAATAACTGAAGGATTTAATTGTCGTCCAGGGACAAATCATGGGTATGAAGACAAAAAAGACTTAAGGGCATTTCCTGATCTGACAAATCCATGTAAAATAAAGCTTTGGTGTAAAAATATAGTGTATAGATCTTATAATGGAAGAAATAGTGAGGTCTTTCACACCCTGTTTTGTGTTTTTTTTTTTTTAGACTTTGATGAGTTATCTAGTAACTTTATAAACTGGTAACGTTTCCTTTTACAGTGTGAGAATCACTAAGTTCTTACATATATGGTAAAAGTATAGAAGTATAGCTGAAATATTAAGAAAAACTCAACTAAGTCCAGTCTAGGTCAGATATGATTAGAAACACCTCCTGTTACCCATTGAGTCAGGTCACAAGTGTATTTTTTTTAGTATTTCAGCTAAGCTGCTATGTGTGTCTTTACAAAAACTTACTGCGTATTATTGCACTTTAAAAGAAAACTCAATTTTTTCTGTCATCACATACATATACACTGATTAAAATAATAAAAAGCTTTGTTAAATACACAAATCAGGGGCTCTTCAGCTTATTTTGCAGTCTATTCAAGTATTAAGATATGACATAACTGAAAACTATAAACCCAAACAGTCTCTGCTTGTTAAAAAACTCTTTAAGATGTTAAAACCCCAGGTGGGGGGGGAAAAAAAAAAAAAAAAGTATAGTAAGGAGCTTTAGTAAAGCTATGTGGGGAGTTGCGATGCCACCAAACTGCATTAAAAGCTGGAAAAGGTTGAAAACTGTGAAACAAAGCTGACAGGAGAGAGATGTAACGTGCACATAATCCAACATAAAAAATGTCGGATCAGGCTGAAAACTGAAAACACCTGGAAATACTACAGTATTAAACAGGCATAAGACTGGTTTATGTTTATAACTGTACTTGTCGACTTCTTTTTGTAGTCATGTAATTGTGCAGGAAGAGTGCAATATTTCACAAGTGTTTATATATTTTGTATAAATTTTGATAATCAAAAAAGTGTACTGTACTGGTGTGATGCTAGTATGTTAAATGCATGTAACCCTTAGGGCTCCATGGTCACGGCCCCCTGACTGAATTACATGACATTTTCAACACGTCGTAGCGTCAGAAGTCGGTCACATAGACCACTGTGGGCAATTGCATTCGAAACTGCAGACTTGAAACACTCTCCCACTTTTTATTTGATGTTGATAGAGCAAATACAACCAGAGATATGACAGTTTGAAACCGGAGCAAACAAACGTGATTAAAAGTATGAAAATGAGGTGGTGGTGGTGGGGTTATATTTCTGACCATATTTTCAGCATTTTTTGTTGAGAAAACGCCTATGTAAAGATCTGCTTTAATGTCAAATATTTGAGTATAGTTTTAATTTATTACAATTTTAATTTTATATACCTAATATTTGGAACCAATATTCACTTTTAGAGTCTTTGAAAAGGTTCATTAAGCATCTTTGTGTTATTTATGCAATAAATTATATACATTTTTCAAATGTTGTATTTTTTTGGCCTTTTATGTTAATATAGTAGGTTAAAGTGGAAAAAATAATAGGCAGTCGAGACAGATGAAGTTGTGCTGAGGAAAAAAAAAGATACTAAACATAGGTATAGTAAAAATTTCTTTATATGGTATTTAAAGGCAAAATCAAAAGTACTTGAACAGCCAAAATAGGCTCAGACCCCTAAGGGTTAATTAACAGTATTTCTATGAGTACCTTAGTAACATTTTGCAAAGTAAAGCATTATCACCAGCTTTAACATCTGGCTTTAGTGTAAAAGCTCAAGATGCAAACCAATGCCAACGTACAGTTGCGGAAAAAAAATATTAAACCACCCTTATTTTCTTCAATTTCTTGTTCATTTTAACAACTAAAGGTACATTTATTTGGACAAATATAATAACATCAAAAATTGCTCATACGAGTTTAATTTCAGAGCTGATATCTAGCCATTTTTCATGTTTTTCTTGATAATAACCAAAATCACTTCAGTTCTTACATCAATATCTATGGCATTGCACTGACAAAAACAGAGCTTTTAGGCTTTCCATGTTTTCTTTTGTCTGTTTTAGTCACATGATACACACAGGAGTTAGTACTTGATTGTATAACCATTGTTTTGGTGACTTTTCATGGTCTAATAATTTTTTCCGTGACTGTAATTCCTGTATTTTTTTATGTATCTTTTTTTTTTTAAGTATCTGAGATTTCAATCCAGCAAAAACAACAAACCTATTTGTACAATACTGTATATTTTCAATAACATGTATAAAATAGCTCATAAATGGCTTTTTGTCAATTCAAGATAACAATGCAGTCATTTGGAATCACTTCAGTTCTTACATCAATATCTATGGCATTGTACTGATAAAAACAGTGCTTTTAGGCATTCCAGGTTTTCTCTTCTGTCCGTTTTAGTCACATGATACACACAGGAGTTAGTACTGGATTGCATCACCATTGTTTTTTATGACTTTTGATGGTCTAATAATTTTTTTCCGCCAATGTATAAAGTCTTAAAATGCAAACCAGTGCCAAAATACTTAGACATAAAATCACTATATTGACTCATCACCGCTGCAGGCCAGTCATCACAACATTTACACCCATACATGAACCTGCACACATGAAAACTTAACCGCATTTGCATAACAGTGCATCTTAACTCCACTGTTGGAAATGTCACGTACGTACTGACCCATCTGCCCAGCATTACCCATCATGCCGCAGACATGCAGCTCTGTAATTAGAGCTGACGGTTTGAACTCACTAACCACTGCGACGTTTGGACTACGGCATGTGACCCCAATAGGGTCAAAGGAGGCCCCTGTTACAGTATATTGTGAGCAGCGAGGGCCACTCGCACTGAAAGGGCTTTAGCCTTAATGAGGATCAAGTGGACAAAATGCACCGTAACACCACAATACACACTGACGCTCTAATCCACAGCACTGGAAAGCCCCCGAAACAGAAAAACCGAAAGAACACTATGAAAACTGGGGATTTTCTCTTTTCCGAATGGGCCACATTTCAGTACTTTCCATATCAAATGCAAATTAATCTGCCAATCAAATGTTTTTGGTCTTAACAAGCTGAAGTTATGCAGTGAACCTTATGATGCATTGGTTATCCACTCCTTTGGCAAAGTTTAAAAAAAAAAAAGTACCTTAAGTTTAAAATTTTTCAGAAATATTGAATTGAGGTGGTAGAATTTTTTTTTTTTTAAATTATTATTATGGTGTGAATGCTCGATGCTGTACACATTTAGGTTTAGGTAAGCAGTGTATTAGTTGAAAAAGACAGGCAAAAAAATACGCTTTTGCTTCTAGCCTATTCCTTCTTTGGTTTTTATGTTTATTCTTTATTTTATTTATTATTAGGATCCCATTAGCTGATGCAGGACATCAACTACTCTTCCTGGGGTCTTCCCATTCTAAACAGACATACAGTATCCATTTCCAAGCATGAAAACAATGTGATTCACCCTTATATTTCCTTCTTAAGAACACTCAACAGTCAAACAAAACAACATTAACAATAATAACAATATTATGATTGATGTACTGAGTACAATGATTGATGTAAAACCAAAAATAAATTCATTCATTCGTTCATTCAACAATGAAACATTATCTTTACATGTAGAAAAAGCAAATGTTATTGAGTGATATTGTGACTTTTTGCTGCATATTTTTAAGATAACATGACATAGTAACATTAAAAATGCCGTTTTCAGCCACATTATGCATCATTTATCAACAAAAACATTACCTGAACATCTTAAATATGGTTGTTATAACCAGCCTACACTGAACTGGCTAAATAAAAACTTCCACTTTCACTCATCAAGCTTTGATAATGTAGGACTCAGACCATTTACGTTGAAGAAATGTAAGGTTTAACAGTGAAGTAAAGTTAATTCATGGATTTGTTAAAAACATACTGAGTGTTTACCCATTTACCTATTTACATTTATTTATTTACAGTTTTATTTTACATATTTACACATTTAAATATTCTCATTTGTAGTATACAAGCAGCTAAGATAATGTATTGAATCTGTCTTTCTAAATCACTTACATTTACCGATCTAAGTACTGCTAGCTCCTGATTGGTTAGTTCAGTCATGTGAGGAGATGTGTCAGGAAGTGTTGTGGCCGTATGTGAAAAATAAAGCTCTGTTTAAGAAGAAATCCATCTACGTCCTGCTGTCTCATTTTGTTTTTTATAAAGAGTGAACCATTAACCACCAACGAACCTTCACGTTACAATAACAGGATGGATTTCAGTGGAGGTTTCTAACCATATCTAAGTTATAACCAACCAAAACAGGTTAGAAGTACGCTGGACTTAATATTTCAGCTTAAATCTGACATTTTAAATGGTATAACATTTCCAAAACAGGTTTCCATTTAGTGCAGGGGTGTCAAACTCATTTTCTCTGGGGGCCAAATTTAGCCCAATTTAATCTGAAGTGGGCCGGACCAGTAAAATAATAGCATGATAGCCAATAAATAATGACGACTCCAAATTGTTTTAGTGCAAAAAATAACATTCAGTTATGCCAATATATACATTTACAATCTATCCAAATAAAAAGCATGTGAATAACCTAGGAAAAAAAATGCAATTTGATAAGAAATATATGCACAATTTTATCAATATTATGCCTCGACTTATCATTTATACATGTGCATTACAGATCAGATCTACAAAGGCACAAAACATGTAGTAACAGGCAGAATATTGTTAAAATTGCACTTAAAGTTTTTTAGACATTTCAGGTTGTTCATATTTGTTCAGGTTATTAACATTTTATTGTTAAAGGATAGTTTGTAAATGTAAACATTTTCATAATTTAATGTTTTTTTTGCATTAAATCAAAGGGAAAAAATGGTGTTGTCATTATTTCTAGGTTATTATGATATTATTTTTGAGTTTGATGCCCTAACTTGCACTTTGCAAATTCATCCCTTTGGCGGGCCAGTTTTGGCCCCCGGGCCGCATGTTTGACACCTGGTATTTAATGTATGAGCAATAATGGCTTTAAATTTCTACATCAAACCTGCAAAAAACTAAAAATTTAACCAAAAATGTCTCTAAAATATTAAAAAATCCTGCTTATAACCTTCATATTTCACCAATGCACACACAAACCTTCACATTTCAACAGGTAAAGATGGCGTTACATTTAATGCCATTATCCCTTATCCTACATACAGCGATATAAATAAGCCTTGAGGCAATCCATAGTAGATTTTGCATCCCCATCACTTCTGTTTTGCAGTTGATTCTCTAAATGTACAAAAAAAACCCTGCCATATGTGATCATATGTAATGTGACAAAGAAACCATTTAATCTTATGTTGCGCTGAACAACTGTTTTCCATTATCCGGGAGCCTGAGCGCTGATCGGAGCTTTGTGTGAGGCCTGTAGAGATGTGTCTTTTGGTTAAAGTGCTGCAGAGTTAAGAGCTTTACAGACAAGAGTGAGGTCATGCCGGACCTTTCATTTATAATAAGAATTAGTTAGCCACAAGCCAGTGCACATAAGTCAAAGGGAGTCGTGGGAGTAGAGTAGGTGGGGGGTCCGATGGGGGCCGAGGCCATTGTGTCTGTGTGTGTGTGTGTGTGTGTGTGTCTGTGGATGTGTTGTGTGAGTGTGGCAGTTGTAGACATTAATAAAAGTAAATATTCTTATCTCCGCATTAACTTAACGGAACAGAACCTGCCTTTATTATTGCCTGTGAATGCGATTTCCTCACCTCTTCAGTAAAAAATGTGTTTATTTCATTATATAACAGTTTATTTTTATATAATAGCTAAACACATACATCATTAGTTAATAACAATTCAAGAAAATGCCACATGGTGTTATAATACCTACTGCAAAGCTTATATAATGTAAGGAAATTTGTGGTTTTTTTCATCTTATGTTGCATTACTTCACTAATTTATGTCCGTTTCTGTGTTCATTCTATGCAAAACACTTACATCCCTTATCATAAAACACTTTGAGTTAAATTTCTTGAATGAATTTTTATTATTATCTGTATTATTGCAATGCCACATATTATATCTATTGCAAACCTTGTATAATGTAAGGAAATTTGTGTCTTTTTCACCTTATCTTGCATTAATTCACTAATTTATGTGTATTTTTGTGTTTATTCTATGCAAAACACATACATCTCTTATCATAAAACACTTTGAGTTAAATTTCTTGAATGAATTTTTAGTATTATCTGTATTATTGCAATGCCACTTGTTATTATATCTATTGCAAGCCTTGTATAATGTAAGGAAATTTGTGTCTTTTTCACCTTATCTTGCATTAATTTACTAATTTATGTCCACTTCTGTGTTCATTCTATGCAAAACATGATGCATCTCTTATCATAAAACACTTTAAGTTAAACTTCTTGAATTAATTTTTATTATCTGTATTATTGCAATGCCACATATTATAATATCTATCGCAAAGCTTGTATAATGCAAGGAAATTAGTCTCTTTTTCACCTTATCTTGCATTAATTCACTAATTTATGTGCATTTTTTAGTTCATTCTATGCAAAACATGATGCATCTCTTATCATAAAACACTTTCAGTTAAACTTCTTGAATGAATTTTTATTATTATCTGAATTATTGCGATGCCACATGTTGTTATAATATCTATTGCAGAGCTTTTATAATGTAAGGAAATTTGTCTCTTTTTCACCTTATCTTGCATTAATTCACTAATTTATGTCCGTTTCTGTGTTCATTCCATGCAAAACACTTACATCTCTTATCATAAAACACTTTGAGTTAAATTTCTTGAATGAATTTTTATTATTTGTATTATTGCAATGCCACATATTATAATATCTATCGCAAAGCTTGTATAATGCAAGGAAATTTGTCTCTTTTTCACCTTATCTTGCATTAATTCACTAATTTATGTGCATTTTTGAGTTCATTCTATGCAAAACACATACATCTCTTATCACAAAACACTTTGAGTTGAATTTCTATAATGAATTTTTATTATCTGTATTATTGCAATTAAAATCTTATGATCGGATACACTGGATTACTGTTAGGACTGAAAAATAAATAATCCGCATAAAAATTTTAAGGAAACAGCAGCTGAAAGGTCTTAGATACGAGCTGAAATCTGGTCTAAAGGTTAAAAAACAATATTTTTTTGGTTTATTTTGTTAACATATAGGTCAATTACATCTGGCCTGTCGTTTATTGATATTAGCCCCAATTCAGATATAGTGGATTTAAGTCATCAATATCCAATACTAACTACCTGACCCCCTCTAGACACTTCAGCCTTCATTCAATAACAAACAAAACCTATATTTTTGGCTTTTAATTGCACAATAAAGTAAAATAAACATCAAAAATCAACAAATAAAATGAATAAATGTCATATAAACAAGTATCATCCATACATTTGGCATCATTTTCCTTTTTTTTTTTTTTTTTTTTTTTTTTTTTTACGTTGGAACAATAATAATAGCAGCTTTAGCGAGATGCTGTTGTTGTATATTTGTGGATACAGTGCGCAGTTGGTGCCAGCAGCTCTGTGACTGTTGCTTTATGTCCCCTTTAAAGCCCTCTTTCAGAGAGGCACCGGTTGGGAAACTCTCTGTACTGCAATGATAGCCTCATTAGCTGCTTCCTAGCCTTTGTTGTTTTTTACAACAGAGATGTGTGTCCAGATTCTCATTAAAAGATGGGCTTCTTTATATTGTCTGCTTCCTCTGACAGTCCCCTTAGATTGAACGCCAACAAATCAAGCTATTTATTTTCCTCTCTGCCCTCTTTTTTTTTTTCTTTTTTCTCCGTTGCTGCGAAAATCAATTCAAAGATTTTTTGGGTTTGCTGTTACAAAACCCTGTTGATTTCCGTCTTAATTTGAGAGGTGGCTTGTAGTCGTTGCTGCTGCTGAGCTGTGAGTACAGTACTTCCAGCTTTTTAGTGAGAAGGTTTTACACAGAAGATCTGCTGGTACCGTTTGGGGGTTTGTGGTTTTTTTTTTTGTTTGTTTTTTTTTTTGGTGGTGTTTGACAAACTTCAGAACGAGGCTGACTCCAGTTGACTTCTCGATAATAACCAAAATCACTTCAGTTCTTACATCAATATCTATGGCACAGGTGTCAAACATGCGGCCCGGGGGCCAAATCCGGCCCGCCAAAGGGTCCAGTCCAGCCCTTTGGATGAATGTGTGAAAAGCACAAATTACACTTAGATATTAACAATCCTTTTAGTTCGGGTTCCACATTCACACCAATTCAATCTAAAGAGGGCAGGATCATTAAAATACTATCATAATAACATATTAATAATGACAACTCCAAATTTTTCTCTTTGGAAATGTAAATATTTTCATGTATTTACACTAAAACAAAGTATAATTTCGCAAAAACCGTTAATAATCTGCACAAATATGAACAACCTGAAATGTCTTAAGAGAAGTCAGTACAATTTTAACAAGATTCCACCTGTTATTAAATGTTTTGTGTATTTGTAGATCCACTGTGATCTGTAAGTTATAATGTACATGTGTAAATGATAAACAAAGGAATAATATTGTTAAAATTACATTTATTTTTTCAGTTTGTTCATGTTATTCACATGTTTTGAAAAGATAGTTTGCAGATGTAAAGCTTTTCATAATATAAATTTACTTTTTCGCTCTAAAACATAGAGAAAAGTTTGGAGTTGACATTATTTATATCTTATTATGTTACTATTTTACTGGTTCAGCCCACTTCAGATCTAATTTAGCTGAATGTGGCCCCTGAACTAAAATGATTTGACACCCCTGATCTATGGCATTGTACTGACAAAAACAGTGCTTTTAGGCATTCCATGTTTTCTTTTCTGTCTGTTTTAGTCACATGATACACACAGGAGTTAGTATTTGATTGCATAACCATTGTTTTTGATGACTTTTGATGGTCTAATAATTTTTTCCATGACTGTAATTCCTGTTTTTTTTTATGATTCTGTTGTGTTTCTGTAAATTGGCTTAGAGTCTGGTTTTGACTGGTTTTGACCAACTCTATATATAAAGTGTCATGAGACAACTTTTGTTGTGATCTGGCACTATATAAATAAAGTTTGATTGATTGAGTGATTTGATTGGTTTTCCCCTGTAAGTCGCTTTGGAAAAAAGCGTCTGCCAAATGCATAAATGTAAATGTATGTATCTGAGGGAAAGAGAATGAGAAATAAATAAATTTGGTCATTTCAGTCCTGCAAAAACAACAAACCTACTTGTACAGTACCGTATATTTTCAGTAACATGTATAAAATAGCTCATAAGTGGCTTTTTGTCAATTCAAGATAACAATGCAGTCCTATGGAAACACTTCAGTTCTTATAGTTATGGCACTGTACTGACAAAAACAAGACTTTTAGGCATTCCATGTTTTCTTTTGTCTGTTTTAGTCACATGATACACACAGGAGTTACTATTTGATTGCATAACCATTGTTTTTGATGGTCTAATAATTTTTTCCGTGACTGTAATTCCTGTATTTTTATGTATCTGAGGAAAAGAGAATGAGAAATAAATGAATTTGGTCATTTCAGTCCTGCAAAAACAACAAACTTATTTGCACAGTACTGTATATTTTCAGTAACATGTATAAAATAGCTCATAAGTGGCTTTTTGTCAATTCAAGATAACAATGCAGTCCTGTGGAAACACTTCAGTTCTTACATCAATATCTATGGCATTGTACTGACAAAAACAGGACTTTTAGGCATTCCATGTTTTCTTTTCTGTCTGTTTTAGTCACATGATACACACAGGAGTTAGTATTTGATTGCATAACCATTGTTTCTGATGACTTTGATGGTCTAATAATTTTTTCCACCACTGTATAAAGTCTTAAAATGCACATTAGTGCCGAAATACTTATACATAAAATCACATCTTAATCACAGTATATTGACTCATCACCGCTGCAGGCCACTCATCACAACATTTATACCCATACATCAACCCGCACACACATGAAAACGTAACCGCATTTGCATAACGGTGCGTCTTAACTCCATTTGACGAACTTCAGAACGAGGCTGACTCCAGTCGACTTCTGCAGAGAACGATTGATTCACGAGGCTATTTTTCTTCTGTTTTTTTTATTTTCTTATCATATGTGAAGACAGAGATTCATGGGGGTTTATCTCAACCTACAACAACGTGACAAGAAGCATAATGCACAGCCTTTTGCATTAACATCGGTTTCTTAAAACAAACAGAAAATCAGGGTGACCTTCTTTGTATTTGGCACAGGAACAAAGTCATTTGTGAATGACTCTTTTGCTTGCAAGAGTATTAAATTTAGCATGACAGGGACACCTTCATGTTTGCTACAACAACAACCAAAAATCTTTGACCTCCATTTTCTAGGCTATATGCAGAATGGGGCAATTTATCACCAGCCAAAAAATCTCAACACCCTAATTAATTACAACTAAGTAAAGAATGTTTGGAGAGCCAAATTGCTTTAATTCCCCAAACACCGGCTGAAAGTCATTCATTATCAAATGTGTGCTCAAAGGTTAGTTTGCTTTTGTGAAGACGAAATAAGCATTAATTTCCGAGCCTGAGCCTGAGTTTCCCCCTGTGGGAAGACAGGCGAGTGGTTTGTCATGAGGCCACACTTCACTTACGGCAGGTTCGCCATCTGATCGTTGCTCGCTGCTCACTGGACAACGGCAGGTCCCGGTATTTTTTTGTGGCGGTTCACCCTCGGAGCGCTCACTCCATCCCCTTAATTGAATGTTTAGTTTTGGTCGTATTTGCTGGACAAACTTTTGTTTCATACCAGGAAGGGATAAAGACCGGAGGCTGCTGCTTGAACAGAGAAGTGTCATTGACACAGGGGGTTTTAAGCCTTTGGCAGTCTCCATTAACAGGCCCAGCAGGGAATACGTTTAAAGAGTCTTCAGTATGCAGTCACTGAGTAGAGATGTGTAAAACTCCCACTGAATGCTCAAGGGAATCGGCGCAGCGCTCGGAGACGGCTCTCAACTCTGAAGCGCCATCAAGAAAACAGGCGGGCTCGGGCTAATTTCAGGAAATACAGAAACTCGTCTATAGAAATGGTGGACAATTGGCCATATCGAAGCCATCTCTCCATTTATTTCTCAAAAAAATACACAAAAAGTTCCTTCTTCTACTATTCATAAATTCAGCCAAGGCTCGCACTATCTGAATTTTAAGCAGTCCGAATGAAGAAGAATAAGAAGCACTTGAGATGAAATCCATCTCTCGAAGGGAATTCATCAAAGAAATTACTTCCCATATCAACAATAGAAATTACCTCACAATATGCAATTGTCCTATCCACATATTCATGGAACCCTTTGGTGTTTTTTATGGGGTAAGAGGGACTATTTAGCAGGTAATACAGCATTAATGTGGAGGAGAGGGAGAAAAAAAAACTGTTTTAATGGAAGTGGCTTCTTGCTTCTGAATTTCGATGATGTGCACAATGCCCTTAAATCCCTTTCTTATTTGAGGCTGCTTTGCAGGTACTTTTGAGCCTTAATAGGATAAGCAGAGGACACAAAAGATTTCTATCGCTCAAGTCTTTCAGTTCGCTGAGAATCCCGATCTCTGGCAATGAGCACTTCATGAATCATTCATTTTTAATAGATTATGCAAATTCCAGCACATAAAATCAACAAGATCAATAACTGCAGGCATTTTAATTGGTGTTAGAAAACATTTTAAGGATGAACATAATCTCCAGTTCTTTCCCCCGTAAAGGCACAATTAATTTGAAATTGGATCTCGGCCTAAATACTGTAGATAATTTACTACTTTTTGCACGGCTTAAAATTCCTCTGGTAGGCTTATCGCTGCAAAGTAAACTGTAATGCTCAGCCATTAGTGAGACCACACACCTGAATATCACCTATTATCCACACAGGCACTGAGGGAAAACCAAGCAGAGGAGCCACTAACCAAATACTAATTACCAACAGGAAGAGACTGTTTGTTTCATTAGTTTGACCTCTGGATGTTTTATTTCTCTGCTTCGATCAGAGATGGAAAAACACGAAAGCATGACATTTGTTTTTCACATTCAAACACACACACACACATACTGCAACTCCAGTACATCCACTGCAGTAGAATTCAGTGGGACTTTTTCAGCTTTTACTGCACTATACATTTCAGATTTCACTGGAAAAGTAATGAATAAGTTGATTTGTTGAAGGACAGGAAGTGAGTTTTGATCAGGAAGTTATTTTTCATTTTTAAGGGTCAATACTAAACTGTTCTCATGTCTAGATGGAGATTTGCCTTGACTGATTTTCTGTTCAATCTGAAGACTTCATCTAAAGGATATTTAGCTAAAAATTGAGATTTAATTGGCAGAGTCATGGAAAATTACTAAAACTGTCAGTTATTTTGCAGATTTTACACATACGTCCTGTAAAATACAACGTCAGACGCTCCTATTCCGGCTGTAGCACTGATATAACCATTAGTTTTGCTTTATAATAACTTTTTAATATATTATTTTGAGGAATATGAACACATTTTAATGTTTTTCTTTCTTTCAAACCAAAAAGCAAACTTTCCGCAAGTCCAACTGAACATTTTTGTTATGTCCGTGCTCTAAATGACAGTATTTTTTATTTATTTATTTTTTTTTATTTAGAATTTGTTTATTCTAGAAGCTACCAGAGTCTAGCTTTTTTTTTTTTTTTTTTTTTTTTTGAATCAAATGTTCATTTTACTGAAATACTGACTGCAAATAGTAAAACCAGTGGCTTCTTGTTTTTTCCAACAGCTGTGTCTACGCTGTCAGACCAGAAAAATGAAAAGGAAGGTCAACCTAAATCAGATTCAACAAACGTGGACACTGATTGTTATCTGTGGACTGACTTTTTCAACTTTTACTGCACTATGAATTTAAAATTTCACTGGAAAATAATGAATAAGTTGATTTGTTGAAGGACAGGAAGTGAGTTTTGATCAGGAAGTCGTTATTTTTTATTTTTAAGGGTTGATACTAAACTGTTCTCATGTCTAGATGGAGATTTGCCTCGACTGATTTTCTGTTCAATCTGAAGACTTCATCTAAAGGATATTTAGCTAAAAATTGAGATTTAATTGGCAGAGTCATGGAAAATTACTAAAACTGTCAGTTATTTTGCAGATTTTACACATACATCCTGTAAAATACAACGTCAGACACTCCTATTCCGGCTGTAGCACTGATATAACCATTAGTTTTGCTTTATAATAACTTTTTAATATATTTTTTGAGGAACATGAACACATTTTAATGTTTTTCTTTCTTTCAAACCAAAAAGCGAACTTTCCTCAAGTCCAACTGAACTTCGTGCTCTAAATGACAGTATTTTTTTTTTTTATTTAGAATTTGTTTATTCTAGAAGCTACCAGATTCTAGCTTTTTTTTTTTTTTTTTTTGAATCAAATGTTCATTTTACTGAAATACTGACTACAAATAGTAAAACCAGTGGCTTCTTGTTTTTTCCAACAGCTATGTCTACACTGTCAAACCAAAAAAAATGAAAAGAAAGGTCGACCTAAATCAGATTCAACAAACGTGGACACTGATTGTTATTTGTGGACTTTTTCCAACTTTTACTGCACTATGAATTTAAGATTTCACTGGAAAATAATGAATAAGTTGATTTTGCTGAAGGACAGGAAGTGAGTTTTGATCAGGAAGTTGTTATTTTTTTATTTTTAAGGGTTGATACTAAACTTTCCTCATGTCTAGATAGAGATTTGCCGTGATTTTTTTCTGTCAGATTGATTTTCTGTTCAATCTGAAGACGTCATCTAAAGAATATTTAGCTAAAAATTAAGATTTAATTAGCAGATTCATGGAACATTAATATAACCGTCAGTTATTTTGCAGATTTTACTCATACATCCTGTAAAATACAACCTCAGAGACACTCCTATTCCAGCTGAAGTACTGATACAACTATTAGTTTTGCTTTATTATAACTTTTTTGTTGAGGAATATGAACACATCTCAATGTTTTTCTTTCTTTCAAACCAAAAAGCGAACTTTCCTCAAGTCCAACCGAACTTTTTTGTTATGTTTGTGCTCTAAATTACAGTTTTGTTTTTTTTTTTTATTTAGAATTTGTTTATTCTAGAAGCTACCAGATTCTAGCTTTTTTTTTTTTTTTTTTTTTTTTAAATCAAATGCCCATTTTACTCAAATACTGACTACAAATAATAAAACCAGTGGCCTCTTGTTTTTTCCAACAGCTGTCTATGCTGTCAAACCAAAAAAATGAAAAGAAAGGTCGACCTAAATCAGATTCAACAAACGTGGACACTGATTGTTATTTGTGGACTGACTGTTGTTTTCTGTCTCAGCTGCAATAAAAGCAGATGCAGACAGATGCCCAGCGAACTTCACTTCATATGACCTTTAGTGCGGATTTATAAAAAACAAAACAAAAAAAACCCTCAACTTTTAACACCAAGTGGCCAAATAACTTCATGGAATGCAATGTTTAAAGTATTCCAAAATATGCTCATTAGCTAATGCAGTCCTTTTTTTCTGTTTTTTTTTTTTTTTGACAACATTCAATAAAACAATACAGTTCATCAAAAATGTAAATTAAGATCCTTGTTGGATTTCAATGCATTTAAACTGTACAAAGCAACATTTTTCATCCATGACAGGTTTAGAAAAAAAAAAAAAAAAAAAATCCAAGATTTAAGTGAAATGTAATCAGTAGTTTATATAATAAACTGATAAATGTTGAAATTCAGTACATTTTATGGCACCGACCAAGTACAAGCTTTATAAACTAAACATTTTGAAACATGTTTTGTCATTTCATACCAAATTTCCGTACCTAAGGTGTCTATACATTATTGATTAATGATATTACATAGTAAGAAACTCAAAGTTGTGTTAAATGGGTATATTTTTACATCATTAAGCTGCGTTAAGTGAATAAAAATACAAAAAATGTGAAAAGTAAAAAAGCGTGATTTTTTTTTTTACACTTGTTATTGAAAAAGTTGAATTCAGGGGAAGTTGTTAACGCCACTGATTCCAGCATTAACATTTTTAAAAGTCATCAAGCCACACTCAGACATGAAATACTGAAACATGTGGTCTCTTATTTTTTTACTAGAGCTAGACATCAACGTGCTTCTACTTTAAGTTGTTTTTTCCTATATTGCTTTTCCTATTGCACATATTGCTGGAAACAACTACTGTTCAAATATGCAAACTCTATTTTTACAGAGCTCAGCTTACTGAAAATACATGATTTTGTTGACCTTAAGTAGTGGTAGTGATGCACAAGACATGCAATAATCTTCTCCCTCCTTCCATCCAGGACATGTTTGAATGTAGAAGTCAGTATAGTCTCAGAGGAACCGACATTTTTAAAAAAGCTAAGGCAAGAACAAGTTAAAAAAAAAAGTAGATGTATTTCCGTTGGAGGGGTTAATCTTTGGAATGGCCTAGAAGATCGATTCAAACAGTCAGAAACAATTACAACTTTTAAAACAATATACATATGAACTATTATTCCAAAATATAGAGCTCAGGATTGACTAAAGAAAATACTTGTTTAAAAGACTAGGATCAATGTTGGTAGGTGAGATAAGGACAGAATTTACCTTAATTAAATTAAATATGTATTCTCTTCTGTTGCATATTTAGCAATGATTTGGAAATGTTTTGTTTGTTTGTTTTCATGTGGAAACATTATGTTAACTGTAAATAGGGTTAGGCAAAATAAGTCTTCAGCCTAAACCCTTTCAGTCACATTGTATATGGAACAATAGATATGTTGTTTTTGTTTTTGTTTGATGTTTCAAGTAATTAATGACCAAATAAACTACTACTACAACTACTACTTGATTGCATAACCATTGTTTTTGATGACTTTTGATGGTCTAATAACTTTTTCAGCGACTGTATATTGTGTATGTATTAAAACAAAACAAAACAAAAAAAACGGGAGGCATAAATATGGCATGAATACAATAAAATAGATCTTTGTTAGCAACTTTTAGTGCATGCACTGAGAAAATAACTAATGCGTTGTGTTTCAGGTGCAGCCTTTAAGCTAGTTTTCCTTGAAAAGTTTTATTACTTTATGAAAGTCATCAAAAATTAATAAAACCACACAGTGTAGAACAGAAAAGTAAACATCAGTGTATGAGCCAGAGTCAATGTCATGACATTTTTTTAACTAAATGAGTCTTGTCATCTCAGACTGATGGTTTCCTTTATGTCAGAGCAAGTTTTGGAAAGTGTTTGTGTCCTGATAGTAGAGATCATCCAGAGAGAATATGTGAAGCCTAAACCCTTTGGCATTTCACATTGTATATGGAACAATAGATATGTTGTTTTTGTTTGTTGTTTAAAGTAATTAAAGACCGAATAAACTAGTACTACTGCTACTAGATTGCACAACCATTGTTTCTGATGACTTTTGATGGTCTAATAATTTTTTCCACGACTGTATATTGTGTGTATATGGCATGAATACAATAAAATAGATCCTTGTTAGCAAATTTTAGTGCATGCACTGAGAAAGTAACTCATCTGTTATGTTTAAGGTGCAGTCTTGTAGAAGCTGATAACGTAATAACGGCCAATAACATAATAAATTTGCCATTTTTAAAATGTAATAGGCCAAAAACATAATAAAAGTCCTGAACCGATAACGTAATAACTTTAGGCCAATAACGTTATAACTTAGTGGCTGGTTATTACGTTATTGGCCTGGTTAAAAAAAAAAAAATTCTTTGCAAATGTAATAACTGAGCCAATAATGCATTAAGTCATAACATTATTGGCCAAAAGCTATTTTGTTATCGGTTCAGGACTTTTATTACGTTATTAGCCAGATATTACGTTATTGGCCTATGACATTTTAAAAATAGCAAATTTATTACGTTATTGGCTGTTATTGGTCCTTATCATATTATTGGCTTCTACAAGCCTTTAAGATAGTTTTCCTTGAATAGCTTTATTACTTTATGAAAGTCATCAAACATTAATAAAACCACACAGTGTAGAACAGAAAAGTAAACATCAGTGTACGAGCCAGGGTCAATGGCATGACTTATTTTTAACTAAATGAGTCTTGTCATCTCAGACTGATGGTTTCCTTTATGTCAGAGCAAGTTTTGGAAACTGTTTGTGTCCTGATAATAGAGATCATCCACAGAGAATACGTGAAGCCTAAACCCTTTGGCATTTCACATTGTAAATAGAACAATGGATATGTTGTTTTTGTTTGTTGTTTAAAGTAATTAACGACCGATACTACTGCTGAAGTATTATTTTGACCTGAAGACTGTTTACATTTTTTACTTAATGCTGAATCTGATGCATCTAAGCCTTCCACCGCCATACAATCCCAGCTTTTCACGTGTGTTTGCACCTGTAAAGCAGTAAGGAGAGCCTCTCTGCGGAGACCATCTAAAATATCCCACATGCAAACAAAACCACCCGCACAACCAGGCCTGCTTTCACCGGGGCCATCGGTGCACAAAGGACAAACACACACCTTTCTTCTCAGGAGGCCGGCCTTACAGGGAAATCTACCTCCCACATATTAATGAGAAAAGGGCTCTTTCTTTTCTCATAAGACTGCTTGGCTATCATTTGAGAAGGGAGGGAGAAGAAGGGGGGTGGTGGTGGTGGTGGTGGGGGCTATAGCTGCTGCAATTTTCAATCACCCTGTCCTCCCCCACGCAGAACTCGTTGGCTTTGATGGCTGCTGCATAATTATATGAATTTTAATAAAAGCTCTGTGTATTAATCTCAGGCCCCCCGACAGTAAACTTTCAGTAAACTTAACCTTCTTCTTGGTAATAACACAGCAACAACGAAACAATATTTCAATTAGCCAGGCAGTCATTAACTGTGACAAGGAGAGAAGACGAAGAGGAGAGGAGAGAAGCGGCGAGGGGGGAGGGAGGAGGAGATAGGAGGGTGAAATAAATGATCATGGTGTTAGAGTTAGGCGGCAGAAATGCCAGAGCGTATTTACCGAAGCACATTACTCGTGCTTTGAGACACACAAACTGTCTGTCGGTGAACAAATCACAGGAGCAACACAGCAGCAGGCAGCCAACCAACTCCTGCATGGTGGCCTTTCTTTTTTTTTTTTTTTTTTTTCTCTCTCCAAGACCTTGCTCTGATACACAGTCATAGTTCTGATGTGCTGACACCCAAAGGTCCTTGTCCAGCAGTGACTGAACAGCCCCCTCACCCCTCCACCACCACACACCTCCCAACCATCCCTCTTGCTGCAACGCTTGCTCAGCAAAAAACCAACCGGACAGAGGACAGCTGCTAAGCTTTTATCACATCATCGTACCACTTTGTTCAGCTCAGAGTAAAAAAGTCTTCACACTTAACTTTTTTGGTTCACTTTTATTTTTTTCTTGTCGATTGCACAGCATTCAGTGGGTTTGCACAGACGCCAGTATCCCGGTTAATCAGCTCATTTTCATCTTCTAAATGTACGACTGAGATTTCTTATCAAGTTTGTCAAAGCAAATGTAAAAAAAAACAAAACAAAACTGCAGGATGAAAAATGTGATTAGGATTATAAATTAAGGTTATAGGAGGTTCGATTAACTACGAGGGCTGTTCAATAAGTTCATGGCCTCACCCAGAAATACTGGTTGTTACAATACAGGATGTTACATTCTTTCGTGATGGGATAGTGATGCTTGAACATCAATGGACCAAGTGCATTGCTGTAAATGGAGATTATGTTGAAAAATAAAATATAAATTATCAGTCTGCGTTGTTCTGTTGTGGGTGAGGCCATGAACTTATTGAACAGCCCTCGTATATGCCTTTGAATAGATAATAACTTTAAACCAGGGGGTGTCAAACATATGGTCCGTGGGCCAAAACTGGCCCTCCAAAGAGTTCAATCCGGCCCAAAGGATGAATTTGCAAAGTGAAAAAATTACACAGAAGACATTAACAGTAAAATGCAAAGGTAAAAGATTATATGAGTATGTGTATTTGTATGATGTGTGTGTATGTGTATAAACTTATGTATGCATGTGTATATGTATGAGTGTGGGGGTGTGTGTGAATATACACTACAAACAAAAAGTTAAGGATATTTCAATTTTTTTGGTCTTTTTTTTTGTCATTTGTAAA
This sequence comes from Sphaeramia orbicularis, assembly GCF_902148855.1. Classification (NCBI taxonomy): domain Eukaryota; kingdom Metazoa; phylum Chordata; class Actinopteri; order Kurtiformes; family Apogonidae; genus Sphaeramia; species Sphaeramia orbicularis. The sequence continues at coordinate 10,919,438 of NC_043975.1, read as the reverse complement.
TAAAACTATGTCTGGTCACTAAAAAAATGTTTCAATTCAATTTACACACAAAAAAGTAAGATTATCTTGATTGCGGATTTTTCTATTATTGTTTGTTTTACTTGTTAACAGACAGTCGCGGAAAAAAAATATTAGACGATCAAAAGTGATCAAAACTATGGTTATGCAATCAAGTACTAACTCCTGTGTGTATCATGTGACTAAAACAGACAGAAAAGAAAACATGGAATGAAAGTTGTTTCGATAATAAAGTTAAATACAATATATTTTTGCTAAATGTTTTGTGTATTTGTAGATCCGCTGTGATCTATAAGCTGTAATGCATATGTATAAATGAGAAGCTGAGGCATAATATTGTTAAAATTGCTCTTATTTTATTTATTTATTTTTTATTATCACAATTTCAAGTTGTTCATGTTAGATGAGGTTATTCATATTTTTTATGAAAGGATAGTTTATAAATGTAAACATTTTCAGTATGTAATTTTATTTTTTGCACTAAAACAATGACAATAATAACATATAAATGATAACTAATATGGCCCCTGAACTAAAATGAGTTTGACATCCATACTTTAACCTAAACTGACTGGAGTAACTGCAGATTCCCAACCTATACTTCGCAATAAAAAGTTACTATTGTACACTTCAGCAAACTCATAGTAGTGAAAAGTCAATATTTTTGCTAAATTTGGGGCAAAAATTTGACAAAAGACATATGAAATGTTAAAGAAATAGGCAGTGTTTAAGGAAATGACAATGAAACCCAACTTATAAGCATCTAAAGATTAATATTCAAACTACTGGATAAAAAAAAAGTTCATGTTCAAGTACTATTTCAGCATAAAATCACTAAATATTTCCAAAGCAGCAAAGTTACCTATCAGTAAGAGGTGATTTTTCCCACTCTTGCATTTTTCAGGTTTGGAAACTTTGGTCAATGTTAGGAAAATATTGTAATTTAGTCTAATTATGCTTTTGTTTCTCTAAGACATAGTTGATCTTGCAGCCTGTTTCTGTTCCATCAAAACACCAAAAGCACCAAGAGAAGTTCAGACATTACACTGTTCTACGCATACATTTGTAGAAATGTAGGTTTGTTGGTGCAATGGCGGTATTTTATTCAGATGAATGGGTTACTTTGTCAATTGATTTTTCTTAATAATGTAATATGACTGATTCTGTCTCTATTCTAATCAGTGCTTTTTTAAAAACACTAGTGCATCATGGTTCAGTACTTTCCAATTTTAACAAATGGAACCATTTACTGAGTTCATGTTTTCCATGAGTTCTTATGTAAAGTAACGCAATCAGACGCAGATGTGATCATTTTTTCTATTTACAGTCCAAACTCACCTAAAATTATGATTTTTTTTTTGTTTGTTTATTTGCTTTTAGATTATTACCTCCGCCAAGAAGGTTATGTTTTTGCCAGGGTTTGTTTGTTTGTTTGTTTGTTTGTTTGTCATTCTGTTTGTTTGTCTGTCCGTTAGTGTGCAACATAACTCAAAAAGTTATGGACAGATTTGGATGAAATTTTCAGGGTTTGTTGGAAATGGGATAAGGAAGAAATGATGAAATTTTGGTGGTGATCGGGGGGGGGGGGGGGGGGCACTGATCGTTAGTGTGCAACATAACTCAAAAAGTTATAGACAGATTTGGATGAAATTTTCAGGGTTTGTTGGAAATGGGATAAGGAAGAAATGATTAAATTTTGGTGGTATTCGGGGGCGGGGGGGCCCACGGGGGGGCCCACTGATCAGCCTTGGCGGAGGTCTGCGCTCTCCGAGTGCTTCTAGTATTAATGATGTTTTGAGCAACATTTTGCTCTGATGGTTGTTTGTAATAGTTTTTTTTAGCTTTTGCATGTTAACCCTTTAAACCCTAAGCCTAAAATGGTCCGCCTGAACTTATTTTTCCTTATCTTGACTAACTAAAAGGTTAGAAAATATGCTGTGAGGGAGTCTGTTTGCCCATTTTTCCAGAGTACTTTTTTTCCCCTAGATCTTAGCAGTCATTTACAATTTACTGAATATTATAATTGTGCTAAAATGGTGTCTTTTCCAGCTTCAAGTACAGGCGTGAGTGAAATAACTGAAATGACCCAATAAAACCTATAAAATGCAACGTCTCAGGTTTTAGAAACCGTTGAAATTTTTCCAATTGCACAAACAGTGAAAGAGTTACCGCCATCCAAACTGCATATGCACAGGATGTATCAGCAATGACATGTCAGGTTTTAAAGTGTTAACCAGAAGTACAGACTGTAAATTCCTTATTGTTGATCTTAACATATTTAAGAACAGCCTTCATTAAAATAGACGCAGCAGGTTGAAACTTTCTTTAAATTATGAGCGATTTAAAAGTTTGTTAAAGCTTTACTTGTCTTAACCCGAAACGACCCAGTGCTACTTTTGTGGTCGTTAGCAAATGATATTTTCCTCTCTATCTTTACCCTTTCTTAAGTGATTTATCACCATTTACTCTAATATTATGCTCTGTATTTTGCAGTTTTAGGTATAGAAATAGGTATTTTCCTTTATTTAATTTAATGATCATACTCAGCTCAGATTAAAGTTGAAGGTTATTATATCAAAAGCAGAGAAAGCTGAAGACAAAAGAATGTTTTTTCTGCAAAATATATCATTAATTGAACATAAAATAAATGTGTTCATCCACTGTCACTCATCCAACTCCATGGGTTTTACTGGTGAATCAATGTTGTAGAAGATGATGGTGTATCCACGGTAACTATGGAGCCTCTGAACGTCCAAATGGGTCATATCTGATGACCATGAAAAGATGAAAAACTGTGTATTACACCAATTATTTGCATAGATTGATAGGATTAGTGGATCAACAGGTACTAAACAGTTTAGCTCAGTAAATCGTTTTGGTCACTGGTGGATGTTTGGGTCTTTATGGGTTAAATTGCATAAAACACTCATTGTATTCTTCATGTTCCTATTACGAACATATTTTATGCAGGGAAATAACTGGATTAAGCTGAAGAAAAGTGTTTTTCTGCAAAATATGTCATTCACTGAACATAAAATAAGTGTGTTCATCCACTGTCATTGATCCAACTCCATGGGTTTTACTGGTGAATCAATGTTGTAGAAGATGACAGTGTTTCCATGGTAACTACAGAGCCTCTGAATGTCTAAATGGATCATATCTGATGACCATGAAAAGATGATAAACTGTATTTTACACCAATTATTTGCATAGATTGATGGGATTAGCGGATCAATAGGTATTAAACAGTTCTAGATCAGTAAATTGTTTTGGTCACAGGTGGATATTTGGGTTTTTATTAGTTAAATTGCATAAAACACTCATTGTATTCTTTGTGTTCCTATTATGAGCATATTTTATGCAGGAAAATAACTGGATTAAGTTGAAGAAAATTGAAGAAAAAGTATATTTTCTGCAAAATATATCATTAATTGAACAGAAAATAAGTGTCTCCATCCACTGTCATTGATCCAACTCCATAGGTTTCACTGGTGAATCAATGTTGTAGAAGATGACAGTGTTTTCATGGTAACTACAGAGCCTCTGAACGTCTAAATGGATCATATGTGATGACCATGAAAAGATGATAAACTGTATTTTACACCAATTATTTGCATAGATTTATGGGATTAGTGGATCAGCAGGTATCGTTTTGGTTTTGGTGGATATTTGGGTCTTTACAGGTTGAATTGCATAAAACACTCATTGTATTCTTCGTGTTCCTATTATGAACATATTTTAAATAACTGGACAAAGTTGTAACCACACAGTATTTATCGTCAGCTGCTCAGTCGGGTCACTCTGAAAAGATTCCATGTCACACAGAACTTTGGATTCTATGTGAAATATAAACAACTCGGTTTGTCAGTGATGCATATTAGCATCAAATCCTGAATCTGATCACAACCAGGATAAGGCTGAAACCCGGGACACAAGTGTGCATGTAAACACACTGATTATTCCCCTTTTTTTCCTTCAGCTTTTACATTGTTCAAAACCCCTCAGCTGAAGCTGTGGCTTAGCGGCATAAAGGCGTTACTGTACGGCACTTGATCTTACCTACAGGGTAGCTTTGCGACACGCTGGGGCCCAGGTCTGGGTTGGCGCTAGAGGATAAACTGGGTTTGACTTCGTCCAGGCTGGAATTCAGGGCAGGGAGCGAGTACTCATTAGCCTGGGAAAAGGACAGTTGAATCATTACACAACCAAACAATACCTAGATGGAAATCCTCCCTTCTCCTCCTCCATTAAGCGCTGCACACAGGCCTGTGCGAGTATAAATGTGTATGAGAGCATTGTGTATGTGTGTGTGTATATGTGTGTGTGTGTGTTCAAGCTGCAGGGTGGCAGTTCAAGCATATCATGAATGTATTTTGGTATTGTCTGAGAGGAAGTGGGATTTTGAGATGAGTGAAAAGCCAAGGCGTCAGCTGGCCCTTTGTGCTTGACTGCAGTCCTACCCCTGATCAGCCAAGGGAGAAAGCACTTCTGCTTTGTTACTGGCACACCATGTGGCCCTGTTTGGGAGACACCATTCACCTTCTTCTTTTCTTTTAATTTGGAGTCTAAACCACCTTTAAATTTCATTGCCTCTCATCTCTGAATAGAAGCACTTGTACAACCTGCACTTTTTTTGTGCATTTAACTCTTGGTGTAGTGTTAAAGGATCACAAAGAACGCCACACAGATAATGCAGCTTTATTTTCTCCCCATTATTGTTTGTCTAAAATGCTGGTGGGAAGAATCACGCAGTATATATTTTACGTGAAACTGTTTTATATGTATTGTTTTTGATATCTTCCTCATCATGGATTACAGATGTAAAGTAGCTATGGATACATTTAAAAGTAAAACTGCAAAATAATGTCAATGATTGGAATGTGAAGTATAAAAACTCAACAATAGTAAACAGATACACTAGTAATTCAGTCGTAATACAAGCATGATTTATGCTTTTGGTGGGAAGAATCATGCAATATATATTTTACATGACTTTTTTTTTTATATGTATTGTTTTTGACATCTTCCTCATCATGGATTACAGATGTAAAGTAGCTATGGATACATTTAAAAGTAAAATTGCAAAATAATGTCAATGAATGGAATGTAAAATATAAAAACTCAACTATAGTGAGCGGGATATACTAGTAATTCAGCTGCGATACAACCGTGATTTATGCTTTTGGTGAGAAGAATCATGCATCATATATTTTACATGAAGTTGTTTTTTTTATATGTATTGTTTTTGACATCTTCCTCATCATGGATTACAGATGTAAAGTAGCTATGGATACATTTAAAAGTAAAATTGCAAAATAATGTCAATGAATGGAATGTAAAATATAAAAACTCAACTATAGTGAACAGATATACTAGAAATTCAGTCGTAATACAACGATGATTTATGCTTTTGGTGGGAAGTATCATGCAATATACACTATATTTTACATGAAGTTGTTTTATATGTATTGTTTTTGACATCTTCCTCATCATGGAATACAGATGTAAAGTAGCTTTGGATTATACATACATGTATAAAGTGAAAGTAAAACTGCAAAATAATGTTAGAGAATGGAATGCAAAATATAAAACTCAACAATAGTGAGCAGATATACCAGAAATTCAGTTGCAATACAACCATGATTTATGCTTTTATAAGACTTCTTAACTTATGGACTTCTTATTTTAACTAATTAAGCATGAGACGTTTTTTGAGCTGTGCAGCAAAACTGAAAAATAACTCGAGTAGTTTGAGGATATAAACAGTTTTGCTGAAAAATAGTGTCAATTATGCAAAATCTGATTTTATATGAATGAATGGCTTAAAAAAAATCCTCAGATGTTTTTTTTAAATATAGATAATTAGCCTAAAAACACAGAGCCAAACTTGCAAAATATGGTTTAAATCACTACAATTTAGATTAAGTATTAAGTAAGCTAAACTATTAACCTTTTACTGCATTTTTTTTTTTTTTTTATATTTTCAGCTCTTCAAACTTAAAATCTAACCCTTTTCTGGTGAGAATCTACAAATGTCATCATATATCAACAAATATAACAGAATATTGCTTCCTCACAATGCTGTTAAATGCAAATAACCTGGATAAAGATATCAAATAAAACCAAAAAAATCTTTCAGTAATTTCCGTGTAGTAAAGAAACACAGGCATTTAACTCCATAAAAGAAAAAGACAGGAAAAAAAAAAACAAAAAACAGTCTTCCCCTGCTTGTCTTTTGTCGTCATGCTTCCTTCCTAAAGACACTCATGGCAGATGTTAGCAGGTTTTTTTTAATGAGATGAGACTTCCGGAGTCTGAGTGTTGACAATGTTTGTCCAAAGCCCAGTGTGAGGCTGAGTGGCTCAGTGGGCCTCGCTCCCACAGGGGGACGCCTGTGACCCCACTCTTGTCTGCCACTATCACCGATAAACTCTAATTGTCTGCTACAACTGTTCACTGGCACAATGTCGGATGTTTTCCTCTATTCTCGGAGGCTTCAGACGCCAAACAGACGTTTTATCATGCAGATAAAGGGCAGGAGGGGGAAAACTGAAAAGATAGGTCTGAAAGGGATGACCAAATGGCTAGCAGAAGTGTGGGAGGGGTGAATCCATTGAGTTTTGCATCTCCAGAATGGGTTTTTAATGCCTTGCTACAGAACCCAGACACTGCCTAATAGGGCCACATTTTCCAGAGAAGGAAAAAAAAAAGAAACGTGAGGCACCAATGAAAGGGGAAAGTGCTCTGATTAATATTGCATTAAATTAAAGCTGATTTTTCTGGACTGTTCCTGGCCTCTTTTTTTTTATTTCTTCCTCCTCACCCCTTTTTTTTTTCGTTCTTACCCTTTTCCCTCTGCCTTTTAATACTCTCCCTGACGCTCTTTGTGATTGCAAGTCATTTCCAATTCGTTTTGGTATTGATCTTCCAGTAGAAATCAGTTTTGTAATTAGCTGCAAATTAGGCCCTCTTCTGGAGGTGAGGCCTGTCCCACTGATTTATCACCTGCGTAATTCGCCCCGATTGGAGAGAAATTAAAATGAACTCAATTAGGCGACTGCTTTTGCTTTATGGGTCCGACTTGTAGTTTCGTAGGAGAAATTAATAGTCTCTTGTTGTTTAATAGTATAATGAAAGTAAATAAAGGTTATCCATTATAATAAGCCCGAGCTTTTAATAAGCGGTGGTTTGTGGTTGTCGTTTTTTTTTTGGCGTTAGGGGGTGGCTTTTTTCCCCCAAATGCCTCTTAATTTTAGAAATGAGGATGGATGGATGGATGGAGAGTGTGGTTTTAACATCAGAAAGACCATTTGTTTCATTTTTAACGTATGCATTTCAACAACATGATGCAAGAATCAGACAAGAGGGTGAAAAAAAAAACAAAAAAACAGCCAAGATAAGAAGCAGCAGTTGAATAACACAGCAAAAACCAAGAAAATTCTAGGTATTGATTAATTTCATGTTGCCTTACTGTTATTCTCAATTACAGGGGATACAAGGAATGTGTTTTTCATCACAAAATCAATAATATGTGGGAGTTTTTGCTGGTGATCCCTCTAGCATTATACATGCCGGGTTGTAATCCAGCTCTTTGCCATCTCAGACGTTTATTTAATTAGCTTTTTTTTTTTTTTTTTTTTTTTTTTTTTATCATTTGGGAATAATTGTGACAAAGGTGTGTTTATATGTGTGATTCAGAAACTCATGTACAATATGGAAGAATACAGGTCATTCTACTGCTGTTCCACAAACAAACAAACAAACAAACAAACAAACAAACAAACACATTCAAGTCTGCAAATCATAGATGTTTAATAAAATCCTCCTGTTATTTATTGAAAACCAGTTAAATATATGTAAGAGGAATTTGTGTAATATGCATAAAATCACCACTTAAAGGTACATTTTTAACTTGGAGGTGAATATCTTGAATACAAATATTCTAAATTTCAACTTAGAGCTTTAGAAATAATCATTTAACCACTGTGACCAAGACATGAAAATTCAGAATTTATCACAAATGTGACTTTTAAAGGCATAGTAGTTTTCTTGAGTGTAAATATGAGGGAAAAATCTGATAAAAAATGCATGAAATCTTTGCTTAATGTATTCTTTTTTATGAAGAACAACAAAAAATTCTTGGTAACATGTGACATAATAACATCTGATAATGGAAAACAATCTAAAAATAATAAATATGGCAATAAATGAATGCCAAAAGTACATGTTTGAGGGAAAATCACTGACAATCAAATAATTATTTCCAACGCTGATAAAAAAAATTATACAGAATTAGCTTTTTAAGTATTTATCCATTAATTTATTTTAAAAGATGTTTTTTTTTCTGTTTTCATTCTAAATCATGATGCTTTACCTAAAAAGGATGACACTTAGCGACATGATTTTTTAAAAAAATTTTAGGTAAATGTTTAATATTTGTCGTAACTTTCAGGAAAAGCACCACACAAACATCTGTTTCATACAATTATGCAAACTTTTTTTTGGTGTTCTCACATCTCTGAGATTGGTCCAAAATGATCAAACCAAAACATTTTCTGAGACACAGACATTGTTCTTTCTGTTTTTTTTTTTTTTAGTGACATGAAAGTACTAAATGATGGAAATGGCCTAAATATTATTTTGGATTTCTCTTTGGAATGTATTGATCTATCGGCTGGACATTAGTATTGACTGATATTAGCTGATACAGACCAGTATCATTATTTGTAAATAGGAGATCTTTTTATTGGTGATATCTGTCCTGTTTAAGTTTTTTTTTTATTTTTTTTTAATAAATCTCTATATCCTCCTGACACTCAGGAAAGTACAAATTTTGGCTTTTTTTTTTTACATTAAATAATCGCCTTTACTGTAAACAGCATGATGCAACAGTTTTTTTCAGATGCATTTTAAAAATTTTTATAGAATGTCCTTTGCAGTGGACAGCGTTGTTTTGTCTTTTGTTTTCAATAAAGCTGTGAAACTCTTGTCTCCTACAGATGACAAAAATGCATTGCTGGGTCTCAGGAGGATATTTTGGATCTTTTTTCAATCAAAGATAACACTGGTCAACAACAAATTTATTGTTGAAGTTTTTTCAGCTGATTTAGGATAATTTTGCTGTGCTGAATCCAAAAATCACATTAATTTTGCTCAATCAGGTCAACTTTCTCAACTATGCTACATATTGGCTTTTTAACATTTTTGCTTACATTTATGGGCATTTTCACATCATATGATACAAAATTCTTTCATATTTCTTGCAATAAATGAATTCTGAAGATTTTACTTTTGCCAGTTTATGATTAATGTTTTTTTTTTTTTAATATTACAGGTGAATGAAATGGCTTCGACTAGAAGATCTTGCAAGAATAAGCCTGACATATTCTGCTACATCTGCGGTGAATACACCATTGTACCTAACAGGAATCGGGTTACAAGTTTCATAAAGTGTGCTTACCAATCTTATTTTGGTATTAAACTTGGTGACCAAGATAAAGTTTTGTGAGAAGATCAAATTTTTCAAAATCAAATTAGCAAAAAAACCTGACCTGATTGAGAAAAACAGATGTCATTTTTGGATTTAGCGGTGCAAAATGGTCCTAATTCAGTTGAAAAAACCTCGACAACTTGCAAAAAACATTTTCTTGTAACCCAGTGTAATGTATTGAAGGACTTAAAGACTTTAAAAAATGAGTTACTTTTATGCACAGGTGTCAAACGTGCGGCCCAGGGGCCAAATCCAGCCCGCCAAAGGGTCCAATCTGGCCCGCAGGATGAATTTATGAAATGCAAAAATTACACTGAAGATATTAACAATTAATGGTCTCAAAATCATTTTAATTCAGGTTCCACATACAGACATATACAGTTCAGTTAGATTTCAAGGGGGTCAGACCAGTAAAATATTATCATAATAACCTATAAATAATGACAACCACAAATGTTCTCTTTGTGTTTTTTGGTGTAAAAAAGTAAAATTACATGAAAATGTTTACATTACCAAACTATACTTTTACAAAAAATGTGAATAACCTGAACAAATATGAACAAACGGAAATGTCTTTAAAAAAGTAAATGCGATTTTACCAGTATTCTGCCTGTTATTAAATGTTTTGTGCAATTGTAATGCACATGTGTAAATGAAAACTGAATGTAAACTGATAAACCGAGGCAGAATATTGCTAAAATTGCACTTGTTTTTCTTAAGACAATTCAAGTTGTTCATGTTATTCAGATTTTTAAGGAAACTTTGCAGATGTAAACCTGATCATAATATAATTTTACTTTCTTCACTGTTATTATTTTACTGGTCCGGCCCACTTGAGATCAAATTGGGCTGAATGTGGCCCCTGAACTAAAATGAGTTTGACATCCCTGCTTTTATGTTTATAATGAATTTTCCTTTGTTAACATCCTTTATGGCAGGGGTCTCAAACATGCGGCCCGGGGGCCAAATGCGGCCCGCCAAAGGTTCCAATCCAGCTTGCTGAAATCCTGTAAATTAGCATAACTTGCATTTACCAACACAAAGTTCCTTTAGGGATTCACTTATATTGATTTCTTATGCACACAGACATAAATAAGACCTCTAAGCAAATTTTAGCCGATATCAGTTTTCTCATTATCTCTTCATTTCAGTTTCAGTAGATCTTCATAAACATCTCATATTTGCAGACTTTAATGTTCACCACACAAATAAAAACAGTCCGAGCCGACGTGCCACTCACCTGTTCGGGTTTGATATGATCCGACGTAGGGAAGACGTCAGGGTACGAGGGGCGTTCAAAGACCCGGTCCAACGCTTCCAGCTGCTGCTGGGTGAAGGCATCTGCCCTCAGGTGTTTCCGTAAACTCTCCACACTACCCTGAGAATCACTGTTTGGGCCAGAACCATCTGAACCATCTACAAGAAGAAAGAGCAACAATCGAGACACTGACCCCGGGAAGCTGGCCTTCACTTCAAGCTATGCACTTTATATTCTCCTCATGCTTTATTTATTTATTTTTATTTATTTATTTATTTATTTTCTGCAGCACCTCTGTGGGGATCTGAGGAGGACTCATAGGGATGCAGTGCATTTTTTTTTTTTTTTCCTGCACACCTTAATGGCTATGGTGAGCCGCCACTGGCAACATCACACAGTCTTTTTCCTAGTATTAACACCATTATGATCTGAAAGCCCTCTGGTAATTGATGGATTACCGTCACTTGCAAATATATACATGTCCTAGCAAGTATGTGCAGTAATAAAAGCAGCAGCTACTCCATTATACAGCCTTTTCTTTGGACTTTGCACTTTTTCTTCCTTTTTTTTTTTTTTAACCAAAACCCTCGCAGAAATCAAGAGGATTTTTTTTTTTTTTAAAGGCACAATTTCCCTTTCATGATTCAATCCTGCTTTCATTCTACATGAGTATTTGGTTCCATTTGGAAACAGCGGCGCAGGACAAGAGACGGAATAAAATCGTACAGTCTAGTTCAATCATCCTGCTCTCCAAACACAGGAATTTTCTCCAGACTCCTGACCTGATCCTGGCTGTTGGACATCGTATGCCTTCCATTTTACCTGTTTTTTCAGGAAATTTTTCTTGTCACTGTTGTGGAAATTAGTGTTTTGGGTGAAGTTTGACAATTTTAATTAATTTTAGAAACATTAAACCTCAAAAAATGTCATTTATTGTGCTGATTTGTACAGATTTCTCTCAAATTGATCCCAAAATATAAAGATTTCCGTGACCACTGTTGAGGAAACAACTGCTTTGGCTGAAATATCCCAAATTTAAGTAACTTTAAAAACATTAAACCTCTACAAATGTCATTTACTGTGCATATTTGTACAGATTTCTCTCAAACTGATCCCAAAATATATAGATTTCCGTTACCACTGTTGAGGAAACTAGTGCTTTGGCTGAAAATATCACAGTTTTAATTAATTTTAGAAACATTAAACTTCAAAAAATGCCATTTATTGTGCAGATTTGTACAGATTTCTCTCAAATTGATCCCAAAATATATAGATTTCCGTTACCACTGTTGAGGAAACAACCGCTTTGGCTGAAAATATCCCAAATTTAAGTAACTTTAAAAACATTAAACTTCAAAAAATGTCATTTATTGTGCTGATTTGTACAGATTTCTCTCAAATTGATCCCAAAATATAAAGATTTCCGTGACCACTGTTGAGGAAACTACTGCTTTGGCTGAAATATCCCAAATTTAAGTAACTTTAAAAACATTAAACCTCTATAAATGTCATTTACTGTGCATATTTGTACAGATTTCTCTCAAACTGATCCCAAAATATATAGATTTCCATTACCACTGTTGAGGAAACTAGTGCTTTGGCTGAAAATATCACAATTTTAATTAATTTTAGAAACATTAAACTTCAAAAAATGCCATTTATTGTGCATATTTGTACAGATTTCTCTCAAATTGATCCCAAAGTATATAGATTTCAGTTACCACTGTTGAGGAAACTAGTGCTTTGGCTGAAAATATCACAATTTTAAGTAACTTTAAAAACATTAAACCTCTAAAAATGTCTTTTTACGCTGCTGATTACTGCAAAAATGTCAGTTATTAAATGAGTTAGGAGTGTGCTGACAGTATATTTTTCTCCAGTTTGACTGCGTAATCATGTGCGTTTACCCCTCTGAGTGTCATCTGCTGCATTATTTAGCCTCATTTAATTTTAATTTTTCTGTTACGTGTCCATTTTGTCCACGTTAGAAGAACAAACCACTGTGCAACGACACGTCTTAAAAACTTTTGAAGATTCTGAGCTAAAGTGAAGCAGTTTCAACTCAGTTTTGTGAGTCATGAGGTATGTTTTATACATTTTTTAGGAAGTTTTTCTTGCCACTGTTGAGGAAACAACCGCTTTGGCTGAAAATATCACAATTTTTATTAATTTTAAAAACATTAAACCTCAAAAAAATGTCATTTACTGTGGAGATTTGTACAGATTTAACTCAAATTGATCCCAAAATATACAGATTTCTGTTACCACTGATGAGGAAACAACCGCTTTGGCTGAAAATATCACAATTTTAAGTAACTTTACAAACATTAAACCTCAAAAAATGTCGTTTACTGTGCATATTTGTACAGATTTCTCTCAAATTGATCCCAAAATATATAGATTTCTGTTACCACTGTTGAGGAAACAACTGCTTTGGCTGAAAATATCACAATTTTAATTAATTTTAAAAACATTAAACCTCAAAAAATGTCATTTACTGTGGATTTTGTACAGATTTCTCTCAAATTGATCCCAAAATATATAGATTTCTGTTACCACTGTTGAGGAAACACCTGCTTTGGCTGAAAATATCACAATTTTAAGTAACTTTAAAAACATTAAACCTCTAATAATGTCATTTACTGTACAGAAGTTTTTTCCTTTTTTTTTTTTATTTTTTTTTTTAAACCAAAACCCTTGATGGAATCAAGAGGAGTTTTTGTTTCTTTTTTTCTTTTTTTAAAAGGCACAATTTCCCTTTCATGATTCAATCCTGCTTTCATTCTCCGCGAGTATGTGGTTCCATTTGGAAACAGCGGCGCAGGACAAGAGGCGGAATAAAATCATACAGTCTAGTTCAATCATCCTGCTTTCCAAACACAGGAATTTTCTCCAGACTCCTGACCTGATCGCCCCGGCTGTTGGACGTCGTATGCCTTCCTGTTGTCACCTGAGAGTGTGTGTGTGTGTATGTGTGTGTGTGTTAAAGCCTTTACATGCATCCAACCAAACCTTCCCCCTTTTTCCCTTCCCTTCCCTTCCCTTTTTTTTTTTTTTTTTTTTTTTAACCAAACACCCCCTCCTCTCCTCACTGCAGCGTCTGTGTCTTGCAGGTCTCCCAGAAAGCTTGGGCTCCCTTACAAATCTGTCATTCTAAATTTGCGGCAGATTATGTTCTCCCCTCAGTGGGAGAGTGGTGATATATGATATGCAAGGCCCCTATTGATTGCCTGATCTGGTGGCAAGAGAGAGCTGAAATGAACTTGAAATGAACATCATGCCTCAACTCATTGTGCGTATAATACTCTACTTAATCCCACATTTTTCTCTGCCATGGAATTCAATTGATCAATCATGTCTGTGTGATAGTACCATTTGGGAGGGTTATAGCCGTCCTATTCTTTGCTGCTTGACCTTTTTTTTTTTTTCACAGGCCGAGGCCAGAGGATGAACCTGCCTCTAATGAAGGAACTGTAAAACAGTACAGAGTGTGTGTGTGTGTGTGTGTTTGAGCCTGAAACGCCGCTGATTACTGCAAAAATGTCAAGTAATAAATGAGTTAGGAGTGTGCTGACAGTATATTTTTTAGCCAGTTTGACTGCGTAATCATGTGCGTTTACCCCTCTGAGTGTCATCTGCTGCATTATTTAGCCTCATTTAATCTTGATTTTTCTGTTACGTGTCCATTTTGTCCACATCTTACAAGAACAAACCACTGTGCAATGACGCTTCTTAAAACTTTTGAACATTTTGAGCTAAAGTGATTATTTTTAAGCACAATGAATATGTTAGGGTTAAATTAACACACGTAAAAACATTATTCACCATCATTTTTACATAATAAAAGGTTATTGTAAAGTTTTGCAAGGGTCTAAACTTTTGGAAATTTGCTGACTTTGTAACTCCGCGTTTGCCTTTTACACATTTTTTAAGAAGTTTTTCTTGCCATTGTTAAGGAAATCACTGTTTTGGGTGAAGTTGCACAATTTTAAGTAACTTACAAAATGTTAGAGCTCAAAAAATGTCATTTGCTGTGCAGATTTGTACAGATTTCTCTCAAATTGATCCCAAAATATATAGATTTCTGTTATCACTGTTGAGAAAACAACTGGTTTGGCTGAAAATATCACGATTTTAAGTAACATTAAAAACATAAAACCTCTAAAAATGTCATTTATTGTACACATTTGTACCGATTTCTCTGTACAGATTTCTCTCAAATGGATCCCAAAATATATAGATTTCTGTTACCACTGTTGAGGAAACAACCGCTTTGGCTGAAAATATCACAATTTTAAGTTACTTTAAAAACATTAAACCTCTAAAACTGTCATTTACTGCATGGATTTGTACAGATTTCACTCAAATTGATCACAAAATATATAGATTTCCGTTACCACTGTTCAAGAAACTATTGCTTTGGCTGAAAATATCACAATTTTAAGTAACTTTAAAAACATTAAACCTCTAAAAATGTCATTTTACGCTAATGACTACTGCAAAAATGTCAAGTAATAAATGAGTTAGAAGTGTGCTGACAGTATATTTTTAGCCATTTACTCCAGTTTGACTACGTAATCATGTGCATTTACCCCTCTGAGTGTCATCTGCTGCATTATTTAGCCTCATTAAATCTTGATTTTTCTGTTACGTGTCCATTTTGTCCACGTTACAAGAACAAACCACTGTGCAATGACGCTTCTTAAAACTTTTGAACATTTTGAGCTAAAGTGATTGTTATTTTTAAGCACAATGAATACGTTAGGGTTAAATTAACAAACATAAAAACATTATCCAACTTCTAATGGATGCATTCATTTTTATACAAGAAAGGTTACTCTAATGTATTGCAAGGGTCTAAACTTTAGAATATTTGCTGAATTTGTAACTCTGCATTTGCGTTTTACACATTTTTTTAGGAAGTTCTTCTTGTCACTGTTGAGGAAATTGTATTGGGTGAAGTTTCACAATTTTAGGTGACTTTAAAAAATATTAAACCTCAGAAAATGTCATTTACTTTGCAGATTTGCCCCTCTGAGTGTCATCTGCTGCATTATTTAGCCTCATTTAATCTTGATTTTTCTGTTACGTGTCCATTTTGTCCACATGTTACAAGAACAAGCACGCTTCTTAAAAACTTTTGAACATTTTCAACTCAATTTTGTGAGTTGTGAGGTAATACTCCATGGAAAGAAAGTGTGTTTGTTATTTTTAAGCACAAGGAATACGTTAGGGTTAAATTAACACAGGTAAAAACATTATTCAGCTTCATCATTTTTACATAATAAAAGGTTACTGTAAAGTATTGCAAGGGTCTAAACTTTTGGAAATTTGCTGACTTTGTAACTCTGCGTTTGCCTTTTACACATTTTTTAGGAAGTTTTTCTTGCCATTGTTGAGGAAATTACTGTTTTGGGTGAAGTTTCACAATTTTAAGTCACTTTAAAAACATTAAACCTCTAAAAATGTCATTTGCTGTGCAGATTTGTACAGATTTCTCTCAAATTCATCCCAAAATATAGAGATTTCCATTACCACTGTTGAGGAAACTACCAGTTTGGCTGGAAATATCACAATTTTAAGTAACTTTAAAAACATTAAACCTCTAAAAATGTCATTTACTGCATGGATTTGTACAGATTTTTCTCAAACGGATCCCAAAATATATAGATTTCTGTAACCGCTGTTCAAGAAACTATTGCTTTGACTGAAAATATCACAATTTTAAGCAACTTTAAAAACATTAAACCTCTAAAAATGTCATTTATTGTGCACATTTGTACAGATTTCACTCAAATTGATCCCTAAATATATAGATTTCCATTACCACTGTTGAGGAAACAACCACTTTGGCTGAAAATATCACAATTTTAAGTAACTTTAAAAACATTAAACCTCTAAAAATGTCATTTACTGTGGAGATTTGTACAGATTTTTCTTAAATTGATCCCAAAATATATAGATTTCTGTTACCACTGTTGAGGAAACTATTGCTTTGGCTGAAAATATCACGATTTTAAGTAACTTTACAAACATTAAACCTCTAAAAATGTCATTTACTGTGGAGATTTGTACAGATTTTTCTCAAATTGATCCCAAAATATATAGATTTCTGTAACCGCTGTTGAGGAAACTAGTGCTTTGGGTGAAGTTTCATAATTTTAAGTAACTTTAAAAACATTACACCTCTAAAAATGTCATTTTACGCTACTGATTACTGCAAAAATGTCAAGTAATAAAGGAGTTAGGAGTGTGCTGACAGTATATTTTTAACCATTTACTCCAGTTTGACTACGTAATCATGTGCGTTTACCCCTCTGAGTGTCATCTGCTGCATTATTTAGCCTCATTAAATCTTGATTTTTCTGTTTCGTGTCCATTTTGTCCACATGTTACAAGAACAAACCACTGTGCAATGACACATCTTAAAAACTTTTAAAGATTTTGAGCTAAAGTGAAGCAGTTTCAACTCAGTTTTGCAAAGAAAGTGTTTGTTATTTTTAAGTACAATGAATGCATTGAGTTAAATAAACAAATGTAAAATCAACCATATCCTTCCTATAACTTCTAATGGATGCATTCATCATTTTTACATAAGAAAACTTTTGGATATTTGCTGACTTTTAAACTCTGCGTTAGTATTTTACGTGTTTTTTTTTTTTAGGACATTTCTCTTGTCACTGTTGTGGAAATTAGTGTTTTGGGTGAAGTTTGACAATTTTATTTAATTTTAGAAACATTACACCTCAAAAAATGTCATTTACTGTGCATATTTGTCCACATTTCTCTCAAATTGATCCTAACATATAGAGATTTCTGTTGTCACTATAAAGGAAACTACTGGTTTGGCTGAAGTGTGACAATTTTAAGAGACTTTTAAAACGTTAAACCTCAAAAACTGTCATTTACTATGCAGAATTGTACAGATTTTACTCAGATTAATCCCAAAGTATATCGATTTCTGTTACCACTGTTGATGAAACTACCGCTTTGGCTGAAAATATCACAATTTTAAGTAACTTTTAAAATGTTAAACCTCAAAAACTGTCATTTACTGTGCAAATTTGTACAGATTTCTCTCAAATTGATCCCAAAATATATAGATTTCTGCTACCACTGTTGAGGAAACTACTGGTTTGGCTGAAAATACCACAATTTTAAGTAACTTTTAAAACGTTAAACCTCTAAAACTGTCATTTACTGCATGGATTTGTACAGATTTTTCTCAAATTGATCCCAAAGTATATAGATTTCTGTTACCACTGTTGAGGAAACTACTGCTTTGGCTGAAAATATCACAATTTTAAGTAACTTTAAAAACATTAAACCTCTAAAAATGTCATATACTATACAGATTTGTACAGATTTCACTCAACTTTATCCCAAAATATATAGATTTTTATTACCACTGTTGAGGAATTTACTGTTTTGAGTGAAGTTTCACAATTTTAAGTAACTTTAAAAACATTAAACCTCTAAAAATGTCATTTACTGTGCATGTTTGTACAGATTTCTCCCAAATTTACCTCAAAATGTATAGATTTCCATTACGACTGTTGAGGAAATTACTGCTTTGTTGGAAATTTCACTATTTTATGCAACTTTAGAAATGTTAGACTGCATAAAATACTGTCATTTACTGTCATCCAGGGTTCAGCATTTGCTTTGTGTGCAGATTTCTACAAAATTTACCCCAAAATGTATAGATTTCTCCCAAATTTACTCCAAAATGTATACATTTCCATTACCACTGTTGAAAAAATTCCTGTTTTGTTGGAAATTTCAAGATTTTATGCAACTTTAGACATGTTAGACTGCATAAAATGTTGTCATTTACTGTCATCCAGGGTTCAGTCTTTGCTTTATGTGCAGATTTCTCCCAAATTTACCCCTAAATGTATAGATTTCCGTTACTACTGTTGAGGAAACTACTGCTTTGGCTGAAAATGTCACAATTCTAAGTAACTTTAACAACATTAGACTTCAGAAACTGTTGTTATTTACTGTCATCCAGGGTTCAGAATTTGTTGATGTGCAGATTTCTATGAAATTGACCCCAAAATGTATACATTTCCATTACCACTGTTGAGGAAATTACAGTTTTGTTGGAAATTTCACTATTTTATGCAACTTTAGAAATGTTAGACTGCATAAAATACTGTCATTTACTGTCATCCAGGGTTCAGCATTTGCTTTGTGTGCAGATTTCTCCAAAATTTACCCCAAAATGTGCAGATTTCTCCCAAATTTACTCCAAAATGTATACATTTCCATTACCACTATTGAAGAAATTACTGTTTTGTTGGAAATTTCAAGATTTTATGCAACTTTAGAAATGTTAGACTGCATAAAATGTTGTCATTTACTGTCATCCAGGGTTCAGTCTTTGCTTTATGTGCAGATTTCTCCCAAATTTACCCCAAAATGTATAGATTTCTGTTACCACTGTTGAGGAAACTACTGCTTTGGCTGAAAATGTCGTAATTCTAAGTAACTTTAACAACATTAGACTGCAGAAATTGTTGTTATTTACTGTCATCCAGGGTTCAGAATTTGTTCATGAGCAAAATGTATAGATTTCCGTTACCACTGCTGAGGAAATTACTGCTTTGTTGGAAATGTCACAATTTTATGCAACTTTAGAAATGTTAGACTGCATAAAATGTTGTCATTCACTGTCATCCAGGGTTCAGTCTCCAAAATGTACCCCAAAACATGTAAAATTGGAAAAAAAAAAAGAGTAATTTGCACAAGTTTGACCACAAAAAACACACACTATCAGTGAGTACAGAAGTGGTTTTGACACTGAAACGACTGCTCCATCACTAAAAACAGAGAAACGAAAACACCAGGGTTGACATTTCTCGGCTGATCCTCATCCACAGGTGAATATTCAGCATGTTTTCTGCACATACAACCGCTCTGACAGCTCTTACCTCCAGCTGCTCTTACTTCACTCTATCAAACTCAGTTGTTCTCTTTGGATCCAAAGCAAACACAGTCATTAATTACTTTCCATCAGCAGGACCTGAGCCACAACACCTGATCAATACCCCCCCCCTCCCCACATTTGTCATTCACCACTGAGGAATACACTTCCCACACATAAGACAAACCATCCTGGGTCAGCCTACACACTCAGATTGAGGACAAACCCACCCCCCCACCCCCCATCTGACAAATCAGCGGCAACATTCGGATCATTTATACAGCCGTGTAATTATTCTTTAAGATGCATAAATCCACTTTATCCACCTTTAAACACTTAACACAACACTTTAGAGAGCACTTAAAACACTTCAACAGCTTATGTTTAATATTTAATGTGTAAATTATGGAGAAAATACAGTTTTTAGGACTGAAAATAATCATGAAGTGATACAAGTGTCATAGAAACTCGCAAATAAAGCATGACCAGGATTATTCATATTAAAACACCCCTCATTTTGTGACCATTCTGTCATTTTTCTTTTTTTTGAGATTGAATTCAGATTAAATGTGGCAGATCCAATTTTTAACCCTTAAACACCTAGAACTATTTTGTGGTGACTTCCAAGTAATTTTTTCTTTATATTTAACCTTTTAAAAGTGATTCACCACCATTTATTACAATAATATCCTCTGCGTTTTGAAATTTTCAATGAAAATCAGGTGTTTTCCCATTTTTAATTGACTAATCATGTAGATGTTCATAAACGCTTAGAAAAAAAATCACAAGTTATTATATCCAAACAGAGAAAACTGAAGAAACAGTGACTTTTTCAGCAAATTACAGTTAACTAAACTACTACATCTACATGATCCAAAAGGGTTTTTAAAGAGCTTATTTAGATTAAGATGTAGACTTTCTTTCAATTTGGCCTATATACAAAAAACAAAAAACAAACAAAACTTCATTATTCAGTTGCGGAGTGAAAAGTATGATATTTGCTTCTGAGAAGTAATGGAGTAGAAATATAAAGTGACAAAAAAGGAAATAATCCTGCAAATTTAACCCTGAAATGCCCAGAACTGTTGAATTTTTGATGAAATTTTCTCTACATTTAACCTTTCCTAAGTGATTTATCACCATTTATTGTAATATTATACTCTGCGTTTGCATTTTTCAGTGGAAATCAGGTATTTTCTTACCGAAAACTGAAGAAAAGGTGACTTTTTCAGCTAAATATATGATTAACTGAACATAAAAAAGATGGTGTTTCCACATTTATGATGGAGCCTCTGAATATACAGATAAGCTTATTTATTGTAATATTATACTCTGCATTTGGCATTTTTCAGAGGAAGTAATGAATTTTCTTATAGAATACTAACAGAAAACATGACTTTTTCAGCTAAATATGTTTAACTGAACATAAAAAAGCTTCATCTTTTTATGTTCAGTTAAGCATATATTTAGCTGAAAAAGTCATGTTAGAAACTAGAAAACTATGAGAAAACGTGACTTTTTAAGCTAAATATAAAAAAGATGGTGTTTCCACATTTATGATGAAGCCTCTGAATGTACAAATTAGCTTATTTATTGTAATATTAACCTTTGCATTTGGCATTTTTCAGAAGAAATCAGGTATTTTCCTACAGAAAACTTAGAGAAAACATTACTTTTTCAGCTAAATATATGATTATTTACACATAAAAAAGATGAAAGTGTTTCTACATTTATGATGGAGCCTCTGAATGCACAAATAATCTTATTGCATTGGGCATTTTTCAGAAGAAATCAGGTATTTTTCTATAGACAACTGAAGAAAAGGAGACTTTTTCAGCTAAATATATGATTATTTACACATAAAAAAGATGAAGGTGTTTCCACGTTTATGATGAAGCTTCTGAATGTACAAATTAACTTAATGCATTTGACATTTTTCAGATGAAATCAGGTATTTTCCTCTAGAAAACTAAGAGAAAACATGACTTTTTCAGCGAAATATATGATTAACTGAACATAAAAATGATGACGGTGTTTCCACATTTATGATGGAGCCTCTATATGTGCAAATATTCCACATTTGATGCCACTTATAACCTGTGAAACTGCATTTTTCCTGAATTATTTACATGTATTGATAGGATTAGATGATCAAAAGTTATTAACCCTTTCATGCATGAATTATGAGAACCTTAATGGGTCAAAACAGAGTAATGTCCCGTCAGAGAGCGAACTTTAATTGATTATTCCAACATTTATTTCAGTATAAAGTAGCTCCTTGTTTTGGATAATCCCTTATGGTCTAACTAAAGCAAAAATTAATTTAAAAGTAAAAATGTGGGTCAAATTGTCTCTAATATTTCCCGTCAGAGAGATTTTGACCCTAATCAAGATTTTTTTCCCCCCGAGTGTTTCTATTCCTCTTTAGGCATGAAAAAAACAATGCGTTTGAAACATTTTTCATGGAGTTGCCAGAATGTCCACTCAGCTGCACGCTATGCATTTAATTTTTGAAGCAAAGAAACCTGTAAATACTGATATACAGAATGAAAACTATAAAATCAATTATTTTAATGCTGCTAATCTGATGTTTTGTCACATTTTTACATACTCTACTATTAGTTATTACTTACTTTATGGAGATAATATGCAAAAAAAAAAACTTTTTTTTTTTTAAGAAAATGGTTAATTACAGTCTATTAATAATAACAAGCAATTGATTTACACTCAAACATGTTACTGCAGATCAGATTTATCAAAAACAGCAAAGTTACAATAATGGTATGAATGTCAGTGTATGGGATGGGGCATTTAAGTGTCCACTGTGTTGGCTGATATGGAACTAAAACGATCAAATCCATGAATATACAAGAGAACAACTGTAGAGTAGCTGTCTACTGTAGTGACCACTATGCATGAAAGGGTTAAACAATTTAAATCAGTAGATGTTTTAGGTCTTTCAGAAGTATTTTTAACCTCAAGTATTGGTAAAAAAGCCCCAAATGGCAATGTGAGACCATTCCGTTCAGGATTCCATATATATATTCCATATATTTGTAATATTTCTGTCATCTCTGTGATTCTTGTTCTACATAGCGCATGGAGAGTGAACGTGACACAGAACGGGGTCATTATAGACATAAAAATGATCAGAATCGGCTTAAAATGTTCTACTTTTTATACATGAACATAGTTTGGATTAGCTCCTTTGCTAGAATGAAAACTAGACCATATATGTTTGTAAAAAACATTCATGTTTAAATTTTTTTTAGAATGAAAAATATATTTCTGTCAGCATTTTTCAGTATGTGTTTATCACTTTTTATGGTTCTTTTCTGTTGTTTATATATGCATTTTATATTTTTTACAGTTTGGTTTCACCGACAGCACTTTAAGACTTGGATTTAAACAGAAAAAGTTTGGAAAAATGATAAAAAAGTAAAATAAAATGACTTACTATGTTGTTTAGGAATATTTAGAACAAACTACAATCCTTTTATGATGCTATATAGAGGCTTTCTAGTGCTTTATCCTAAAAACACAAAAATTTTAAATATTGGAACGTTTCTGGTCAAGTTGCTATTAATTTATACAATCCATATATCAGTGATTCCCTGATTCATACATTTTACACTATATATATATGTGTGTGTGTGTGTGTATGTATGTATGTATATATATATATATATATCATGTAAAAAGTATGACATGGATAAGGAAAGTGTACTTTGCGTAAAGTCAAACATACTTTTCTGTTCCGTTCAGGATTCCATATGTTTTAACCCTGACCATACCTATAAAGACATACCCAAAGTAAATGAAGAATTACTTCACAATAATAAGGTTCATATGGATGTTCTTGGTGTCTATGGACATTTACAGACCTCATTTATTACTGTGCCTGAGTAAACTGTAACAAATTAAAAGAGAAATTAGAATATTTTATCCTTGCCTGTTCTTTTTCGGCTGGATTGACGATGATATGCATAAATTAATTGTTCATATCAGAGATTTTTAATAGCATATATTTCACCCCACAAAGATTAAAAATCATGTTTGAACATTAAAGTTTGCACTAAAATACACTTTTGATGTACTTTTATTAACATTAGGGTCTAAACTTTGAGCAAAAGTTGAAAAAAAACATCCATTGTCCTGATTTATTATATTTTTATAGCAGATGAATATTAATATAATTTTTTAGCCCTATCGGCCTGCCGGCGGGCTGATAGGGCTAAGCTAAGCTTGAACCCACATCCGTCTTTTCCAATCTGCAGCTGTGATGGTAATCTCCGTGGCTGCGTTACATACTTGTCCTGCTTTGTGGTTGTTTATTGATCACGGCCGGGCCTGAGTGTATTCATCTTGACATCAGTCTGTATTAACACTCCGGTAACGAGGGAGCAGCCTCTATCAGATCAGATAACCAGCTCTATAAAGCAGACTCCTCTCTGCGGGTTTGGCACCCAGAGGTCACGACCCCTAGCAGGAGGTTCGGCCGACACAACTCTGGGACTCGGGATTGAGTCTGAGTGACTGAGTGACTGTCGCCGCTGATGTTTTTTTTAGCGTTTTCTTTCCCAAATGTAAAATTCAGAGCGAGTCTGTCTGAAAGCACAGTTTAAAGAATAGTTAAATACAAGTTAAAGCTCGTCCAGGTTATGAAATTAGAGTTTTCCGGAGGCGAAGGGATGTAAGTTAGCACCTTAAGGTCATGTGAGATGAATGAGCCCCCCCCATTCCCTGCACCCCCCCCACCCCTCCAGTCTGCTCTGTGTTTAAATAACATGTCAACATATATACACCGCCATCCCCTGAACGCATTGTTATGTATTTCACAATAACACACCTCCATAATTTCCAGCCTGGTTCAATTCGTGGCTAAATGAAATCAAATTAAAACTCATTTACAACAAATTGGATGAACTCAGTTGCATTTTTTTCTAATTGGATGTTTTGATTATGTAAACAAATATGAAATACTGTCATGTGAATGGTTGACGTTCCGCGAGCCGTCGAAAGAACGGCAATTAATGTTCGCGCAATTAGTCAATTAAGAGTAAAATTCTGCTGTGGCCACGCCGGATAAACATTTAGATTCCTGTAAAGTTGCATTTTTCCTCAATTAATATCTGCAAAAGTTCAATATATATTGAACTCATCTAAAAACCATGTTTGTTTACAGCTTTTATTTATACATTTTACTACTTTTAGTATTTTTTTCTACTAAATGATAACTCTTTTCTTTCCAAAATGAATCAACATGTTAATCTTTGTTGTTTTTTTTTAAAAACAGTTTCATATCATGAACTGTTATTTATTGCTTTAATAATAAAGTCAACATGAAAGTGTTGCTTTATTGTAATTTTTTATTACTTTTGCAGCTTCTTGACTAAGTGATTGTTGTTTTCTTTGCAACAATTAATCAATTTATTCATTTCATACCATTATAAACTCAAAAGCTCTGGTTATATAATAAAGTGAACTTGAAAATGTAACTTTTTTTTCTAATCTTTTACAATGTTTTTTGACTATTTTTTTGGCAAAAATTTTTCCTATGCAAAAAAAAATCAATATATTAATCATTGTAAACTGAATTGTAAACTCATTTTCTGCCTCTTATCTCATTTTTTATACTAAATTATTACTTTTTTCATACAAAATGAATCACAGTGTTACTCATTGTTGTTTTTTTAAGTATTTCATATTATTTTGAACCCAATATCTTTAGTCTGAATGTCAATTTTGTTTCTTTAAGCTTTTTTAAATCTTGTTAGGGCATTTTTTTTTGCACTACTTTTCTTAAGTTTTGACTAAATTATTGTTTTTTTCCTTTACAAAATAAATCAATATACAATACAGATCATTGGAAACTGAATATCTTTGGTCGGACTATTTGAAAACATGTTTCTTAAAGCTTTCAGTATGATTTTTTACTACTTCAGTTACTTTTTTGACTAAAACACTGCTCTTTTCTTTGGAAAATGAACCAATATATTAATAAATTTTGCTTTTTTAAGAATTTCTAATAATTGTAGACAGAATAGTTTAATTACATGCCAGAGTCAGCTTGAAAATTTAGACATTTTTGTATGAATTTTCTTACTTGTTGACTAAACTGCTCGACTCTTTGCAAAATCAATCAATGTTTCAATCAGTGAGAACTAAATATCTTTGATCATATAATAAAGTCAATTTGAAAACATGTTTCTTAAAGCTTTCATTATGATTTTTTACTACTTCAATTACTTTTTTGACTAAATCTTTGTTCTTTTCTGTGGAAAATGAATCAATATATAAATAAATGTTGCTTTTTTTAAGAATGTCTAATAATTATAAACTGAATAGTTTAGTTGCACGATAAAGTCAGCTTGAAATTATGCTTTTTTGGACATTTTTGTATGAATTTTCTTACTTGTTGACTAAACTGCTCGACTCTTTGCAAAATCAATCAGCGTTCCAATCAGTGAGAACTAAATATCTTTGATCATATAATAAAGTCAATTTGAAAACATCTTTCTTAAAGCTTTCATTATGATTTTTTACTACTTCAATTACTTTTTTGACTAATTTATTGCTCTTTTCTTTGGAAAATGAATCAATATATCAATAAATGATGCTTTTTTTTTTTTTTTTTAAAGAATTTCTAATAACTGTAAACTGAATAGTTTAGTTGCATGATAAAGTCAGCTGGAAAATTTAGACATTTTTGTATGAATTTTCTTACTTATTGACTAAACTGCTTGTCTCTTTGCAAAATCAATCAGCGTTTCAATCAGTGAGAAACAAATATCTTTGATCATATAATAAAGCCAATTTGAAACATGTTTCTTTCAGCTTTCATTATGATTTTTTACTACTTCAATTACTTTTTTGACTAAATCATTGCTCTTTTCTTTGAAAAATGAATCAATATATTGATAAATTTGATTTTTTTTGAAGAATTTCTAATAATTGTAAATAGAATCTTTAGTTGCTTGATAAAGTCAGCTTGAAAATTCCACTTTTTTGGACATTTTTGTATAAATTTTCTGACTAAACTGCTCGTCTCTTTGCAAAATCTTTCAATATTTCAATCAGCGAGAACCAAATATCTTTGATCTTATGATAAAGTCAATCTGAAAACATGTTTCTTTAAGCTTTTGTTGTCATTTCTTCACTTTTTCCTACTTATTTAGCCAAATTATTGCTGTTTTCTTTGCTAAATAATTCATTTTATTGTTCATTACTGTAAGTTGTTTGCCCGTTCCTGTTTTGCATCCAGCGGTGCTTACTGTAGCATTAATCTGCCTCACTTTTAAAGACTTTATTAACCTAATTTGGAGGCTGCTCTTGACACTTTGTTGCGCTCTGAGTTCCTGTGTTGATTCTTCCTCTCCCCCAAAACAGATGCTGAGACACAGCGCAGGGTGTGACGACGAAGCGCTCCATCACTCATCTCTCCTCACGGTTCAGTCCTCATGACGCTCAGAGACGAGAAATAATTAATTCAACAGCTAGTGAAGCACAGAATCACATCCATTCTGACTGCCACTGGCTATTGTTGTTGGCTTTTGAAATATATGATGATCATCTTATCATGAAATTTCTCTCTCAGTATTTCTCTCATAAATCAAGAAGAAAGGCCGACACAAAGCAGAAAGCGATCCGAATAGTTGAAATTAAGAATCACCTACGGGTTCTGATTGTGCAGTTTGTGAGCGATTCTGAAAAGATGAGTGATAGGACTTTGAAAGACTGGACACACTTTGTGAATTTAGCAATAGACGCTGCATGTTCTTCACAGACACGGGTCCATTCTCAAACGTTCACTAATAACAAGAAGGTGAACAATAACACCTGTATTTAAGCATCAGATAGAACTTTTATTTGATTCTTCTGTTCCGGCAGTGAGAAGGATGCAGCTGTCAATATTATTTATATAGATACTTTTTTTTTTTTTGTGCATTTTCTGTGTATTAATCCAAAAACTATAACAATATTTGCAAATAAAACTATGCAATACAATGATATATAATGAGTGCAGATAAAATAGTTAATTTTTAGCTCTTGTAGTTTTTTTTTTTTTTTTACTGCGATTCACACTTTTTACAGCAATATTTGTAATATTTCTGTCATTTCTGTGATGCTTGTTCTACATAGTGCACGGAGAGTGAACGTGACACAGAACGGGGTCATTATAGACATAAAAATGAGCAGAATCAGCTCAAAACTGCTCTACTTTTGATACATGAACATAGTTTGGATGAGCCCCTTTGCTAGAATAAAAAAAGACAATATATGTTTCTGCAAAATATTGATATTTAACTTTTTTTTGGATGAAAAATATACTTACATCAACATTTTTCAGTATGTGTTTACCACTTTTTATGGTTCTTTTCTGTTGTTTATATATGCATTTTATATTTTTTTTATGGTTTGGTTTCACCGACAGCACTTTAAGACTTGGATTAAAACAGAAAAAGTTTGGAAAAATAATAAAAAAGTTAAATAAAATGACTTACTATGTTGTTTATGAATATTTAGAACAAACTACAGTCCTTTTATGATGCTATATAGAAGCTTTATCCTTACATTTTCTGTGTATTAATCCAAAAATAATAACCATATTTTCAAATACAGCTATGCAATACCATGATATATAATGCTTGCTGATTAAATAGTGAATTTTTAGCTCTTATAGTTAATTTCTTCTACTGCGATTCACACTTTTTACAGCAATATTAGCAATATTTCTGTCATTTCTGTGATTCTTGTTCTACATAGTGCATGGAGAGTGAACGTCACACAGAATATGATCATTATAGACATAAAAATGATCAGAAGCGGCTTAAAAATGCTCTACTTTTCAAACATGAACAAAGTTTGGATTAGCTCCTTTGCTAGAATAAAAACTAGACAATATATGTTTCTGCAAAACATTCATATTTAAAATTTTTTTAGAATGAAAAATATATTTCTGTCAGCATTTTTCAGTATGTGTTAATCACTTTTTACGGTTCTTATCTGTTGTTTATATATGCATTTTATATTTTTTACAGTTTGGTTTCACTGACAGCACTTTAAGGCTTGGATTTAAACAGAAAACGTTTGGAAAAAATGATAAAAAGTAAAATAAAATGACTTACCATGTTTAGAACAAACTACAATCTTTTTATGATGCTATATAGAGGCTTTCTACAAACACAAAAATTTTAAATATTGGAATGTTTCTGGTCAAGTTGCTATTAATTTATGCAATCCATATATCAGTGATTCCCTGATACATACATTTTACATAATATATATATATATATATATATATATATATATATATATATATATATATATATATATATATATATATATATATATATATATATATATGTATATATTTTGTGGTGATTGTTGCATGTAAAAAGTATGACATGGATAAGGAAAGTGTACTTTGCATAAAATCAAACATACTTTTCTAGTATATAATTAAAAAATTAAAAAGATAGAGGCCTTTTATTGTATTATATTTACAGAAAACAGAAAATACACAATGGAGTTTTGGTCAAATGAGTCTTTTAAAGATATTCAACTTTTAGAAAATCCAAAGAGCTCAGATGTTTGTGACAGTGAAACTTCAAAACTCCATAAACAGACCAATATAAAGGTAAAGCACAAATAATACCTGCTTCCTTTTTTTTTCCCTTTGTCTTTTACGAGCCCTACGGTGTCAGACGCAATGGGGGTGGAGAGTTGGGATCGGAGGCTGACTTGGGGGGTGGGAGGCTGACGGGGGGGAGTGGGGATGAGGTACTTGGATGTTAATCTGTGAGGTAATAGCTTTTCTCTGCAGAATTGCAAATTCTAATATATGTCACTTTGTAAAACGCGTGGACAGCCGTGGTCACCAAAGACCCTCCTTCGCTCTTCCTCCCCCTCCTCCTCCTCCTCCCCTCTTTTCCTTCTCAACCCCACCCCCATAACCCACTCCATTGGCAACAATGGCTGCCAAGTGTAACATGCTACTTTTAATTTGCAATAACACGTGACAATAGCAGATTAATGGGTCTTATGACACCTGTGTCCCTGAAGCTCCTCTCGCCGAGACCCAGTGTACATAACGTGTGTCACACTACATTATCTCTACATCCCGCCTGTAATGGGGACCTTTTTTTAAGGGCACTGCTGACTTGGAAAGTTAGGAGCTGTCTGGCTGCTTGGCAGAGGGCCACCGCCGCTGCCTAAAACAAATACTCTGAGCTGCACAGCCAATCCATTTCACCGGAGCATGTGCTGCACGCCGCCGCCTCCCCTCCTCCTCCTCCTCCTTCTTCTTTCCCTTTTTCCTTCGCTCATTTTTGCTCATGTTTTCAACCCTTGATAATGACTGCTTGTGCCATAATCATCATGAGGCTTACCAAGTTAAATAGGGCTCAGGCAAGCCACTGTGCTGTGGGGAAATTTAATCCAAGCATTAACTGACTATAGACTACAGCCTACTGAGTGATGCAAAACACTTTTGAACAGCAAACAAGGCAATACTGAGATGCACATTTCACCTCAAACAAAAGCGACTGTAAAACAGCACGAAGGGCGGCAACATTAGCATGTTTCTTTACCCACAATTCTTTGTTTTCAGATGTAATTTTAGAAAACATTAACAGACCTGCAAGTGACTTTTCATGGGGTTTTCTGCATGTTTTGTGCAACAAATGACAATATTTAGAACTGTGTTTTTGTGAGAAATAATCTAAATTCCAATTATTGGTTATGAAGGAGAACAATAACCACTATAAGGAGTCAAAAATGAAAAACATGGCTCCAACTCCAACACAGAACTTAGTTGAAATGCCTTTGTGGTCATTTTTTCCCTGTTTTAAAGCAAGAACTGCAACTGTAACTCATAACCACATGTCTAAATCTGGTTCTTTTTGCACAAATTTGATTCTTTTTATCGGCCACATCAGCATGTTTCTTTACTCACAATTCTTTGTTTTCAGATGTAATTTTAGAAGACATTAACAGACCTGCAAGTGACTTTACATGGGGTTTTCTGCGTGTTTTGGGCAACAAATGACAGTATTTGGAAACTAAATTCCAATTATTGGTTATGAAGGAGAACGATAACCACTATAAGGAGTCGAAAATGAAAAACATGGCATCACATTTTTGTGTAACTCCAACACAGAACTTAGTTGAAATGCCTTTGTGGTCATTTTTTCCCTGTTTTAAACCAAGAACTGCAACTGTAACTCACACCACATATTACTATGTCTGAATCCAGTTCTTTTTACACAAATTTGATTCCTTTTAAAATGAATAATCCAAGCATTAACTGATGGCAACGTTAGCGTGTTTCTTTACTCACAATTCTTTGTTTTCAGATATAATTTTAGAAGAAGTGACTTTACATGGGGTTTTCTGCATGCTTTGGGCAACAAATGACAATATTTGGAAACTAAATTCCAATTATTGATTATGAAGGAGAACGATAACCACTATAAAGAGTCAAAAATGAAAAACATGGCATCACATTTTAGTGTAACTCCAACACAGAACTTAGTTGAAAGGCCTTTGTGGTCATTTTTTCCCCGTTTTAAAGCAAGAACTGCAACTCTAACTCGTAACCACATGTCTAAATCTGGTTCTTTGATTCTTTTTAAAATTAATAATCCACAGCATTAACTGACTATAGACTACAGCCTACTGAGTGATACAAAACACTTTTAAAACAGTAAACAAGGCAATACTGAGACGCACATTTCACCTCAAACAAAGCGACTGTAAAACAGCACGAAGGGCGGCCACATTAGCATGTTTCTTTACTCACAATTCTTTGTTTTCAGATGTAACTTTAGAAGACATTAACAGACCTGCAAGTGACTTTACATGCAGTTTTCTGCATGTTTTGTGCAACAAATGACAGTATTTGGAAACTAAAGTCCAATTATTGATTATGAAGGAGAACGATAACCACTATAAGGAGTCGAAAATGAAAAACATGGCGTCACATTTTAGTGTACCTCCAACACAGAACTTAGTTGAAATGCCTTTGTGGTCATTTTTTACCTGTTTTAAACCAAGAACTGCAACTGTAACTCATAACCACATATTACTATGTCTGAACCCAGCTCTTTTTACACAAATTTGATTCCTTTTAAAATTAATAATCCAAGTATTAACTGACAGCCACATTAGCATGTTTCTTTACTCACAATTTGTTTGTTTTCAGATGTAATTTTAGAAGAAGAAGTGACTTTACATGGGGTTTTCTGCATGTTTCAGGCAACAAATGACAGTATTTGGAAATTTGTTTTTGCAAGAAATAAACTAAATTCCAATTATTGGTAATAAAGGAGGACGATAACCACTATAAGGAGTCAAAAATGAAAAACATGGCATCACATTTTAGTGTAACTCCAACACAGAACTTAATTGAAATTTCCCCATTTAACTGTAACTCGTAACCACATATTACTATGTCTACATCCAGATCTTTTTAGACAATTTGATTCCTTTTAAAATAAATAATCCAAGCTTTAACTGACTATAGACTACAGCCTACTGAGTGATGCAAAACACTTTTAAAACAGTAAACAAGGCAATACTGAGACGCACATTTCACCTCAAACAAAGAGACTGTAAAACAGCACGAAGGGCGGCAACATTAGCATGTTTCTTTACTCACAATTCTTTGTTTTCAGATGTAATTTTAGAAGAAGAAGTGACTTTACATGGGGTTTTCTGCACGTTTTGGGCAACAAATGACAATATTTAGAAATGTGTCTTTGTGAGAAATAATCTAAATTCCAATTGTTGGTTATGAAGGAGAACGATAACCACTATAAGGAGTCAAAAATGAAAAACATTGCTCCAACTCCAACACAGAACTTAGTTGAAAGGCCTTTGTGGTCATTTTTTCCCCGTTTTAAAGCAAGAACTGCAACTCTAACTCGTAACCACATGTCTAAATCTGGTCCTTTGATTCCCTTTAAAATTAATAATCCATAGCATTAACTGACTATAGACTACAGCCTACTGAGTGATACAAAACACTTTTGAACAGTAAACAAGGCAATACTGAGATGCACATTTCACCTCAAACGAAGCGACTGTAAAACAGCACGAAGGGCGGCAACATTAGCATGTTTCTTTACTCACAATTCTTTGTTTTCAGATGTAATTTTAGAAGAAGAAGTGACTTTACATGGGGTTTTCTGCATGTTTTGTGCAACAAATGACAATATTTAGAAATGTGTCTTTGTGAGAAATAATCTAAATTCCAATTATTGGTTATGAAGGAGAACGATAACCACTATAAGGAGTCAAAAATGAAAAACATTGCTCCAACTCCAACACAGAACTTAGTTGAAATGCCTTTGTGGTCCTTTTTTCCCTGTTTTAAACCAAGAACTGCAACTGTAACTCATAACCACAAATTACTATGTCTGAACCCAGCTCTTTTTACACAAATTTGATTCCTTTTAAAATTAATAATCCATAGCATTAACTGACTATAGACTACAGCCTACTGAGTGATGCAAAACACTTTTAA
Source organism: Sphaeramia orbicularis (assembly GCF_902148855.1). Classification (NCBI taxonomy): domain Eukaryota; kingdom Metazoa; phylum Chordata; class Actinopteri; order Kurtiformes; family Apogonidae; genus Sphaeramia; species Sphaeramia orbicularis. Next base: position 10,886,215 of record NC_043975.1, on the reverse strand, counting down.
AACAGTAAACAAGGCAATACTGAGACACACATTTCACCTCAAACCAAAGCGACTGTAAAACAGCATGAAGGGCGGCAACATTAGCATGTTTCTTTACTCGTAAGTCTTTGTTTTCAGATGTAATTTTAGAAGAAGAAGTGACTTTACATGGGGTTTTCTGCATGTTTTGGGCAACAAATGACAGTATTTGGAAAAGTATTTTTGTGAGAAATAAAATAAATTCCAATTATTGGTTATGAAGGAGAACGATAACCACTATAAGGAGTCAAAAATGAAAAACATGGCATCACATTTTAGTGTAACTCCAACATAGAACTTAGTTGAAATGCCTTTGTGGTCATTATTTCCCCGTTTTAAAGCAAGAAATTACTGTAACTATAACTCATAAACACATATTATATGTCTAAATCTGCTTCTTTTAACACAAATTTGATTCTTTTTAAAATGTTGAATATGACATACTTTGGACTAGAGTTCGACCAAGGTATGTTCATGACCAATAACAACTTAATGATCAATAACCAATACTTAGAACAGATATGACTTTGTAGTAAAAAAAAAAAAAAAAAAAAAAAAAAAAAAATCTAAAATAGGTCCAAAACAAGCCAACACAGTTCAGACAATTTCACACTGACGTAAAAGGATTATTAATTATTTAGTTAAAAAGCAACTGTTCTTTTCTCATTCACAGTTGACAGGATATTGCTTGCAATTTGTAACCAATCAGATATAAAGTGGTCAAACGGAACAGTTTTATATTCATTTATTTAATCACTAATCAAGTATTGAATCCACTAATTGATCAGGCCTGTCCCTATATTGGACACTGTCAAGTTTATCACCCCTATCAAATATCAAATGATTGACTTTCACTGCAAATCCACTGTATTTTTTTTCTGATTCCAGTTCTATATCATGCAAGTTTTTAAGCATCATGATAAAAATTGCAAATCTGGCCCCTCATCTTCTATCTGTACCTGCTTTAACTGCTTTTTTTGGTTTTATTTTCTGCATTTATATGCTTGTCATAATCAATTTTTTCTAATATTTGGGTTTTTTTTGGCATATTTTATATAATTTTAAGCCAATATTTGATATATAGCTGCCAATGGAGATCATTTCAAATAAAGAGACATGAGTAAAATAAAATATGACATACCGTGTGTTATATTATAAAAGCATGGGATGTACTTGGGTTTAAGCAGCAGCCTTGACAGTAAAAGCAGTCATCGGTGTCGTCCTTGTGAAATATTCCTGCACCGACTTCACACCAAAATAGTTTCTTCATATATTGCTCAGAACACAGAGGACAGAGTGGTATCTGTGACCCTTTTTTTTTTCTCAGACAAACTCCAAAACCAGGTTGGGAAATGTTAAAATTCACCCTTTTTTTTTTTTTTCCTTCTTTGCTAAGGTGCACCTTAAGAGAAGACAGCTACAGGAAAATAGTGTCTACAGGGTAACGTTGTATGTAATATACTATTCTTGCAAACTGTGGCTGCAGGCAAGACATTGCTTTTGATGCTGCGTGCATGTGTGTGTGTAGGTGTGTGTATATATATATGTGTGTGTGTGTATATGTGTGTGTGTGTGTGTGTGTGCGGCCAAGGCCTGAGGTTTATGTTTTGGAAAGATAAAGTATCCCTGACCCTGTGGTTCCAGGTAGGCACCAGCCGGCCAGGGAGGTTCAGAGAGTATATATAAGAACCACAGCAGCCCCCTCCCACTGCCACCACCATCCCTACCCCCTCCCCCCCTCCTCCTCCTGTCATCCCTACACCGACGCAAACACACATTAGAGCACACACACCCACACACAGCTTTCTTCTCTTTCATCGTAATGCTGGCCGAGCACCTAAATCACAGAAATGGCAGCACATCAGGGGAATCATTTGAGACTGAATAGCCATAGAAACACGGCGCTGTCACCTGGAAGACCTCCACAAAACAGGCCAGCTCTCCTTCTCGCACACACATACCTTATTCCTCTTCATGCCCTTTAATACCTCTTTGCCCTTCAGTAGCAATCTGCATAGAAATGTGTGCATTCTATCATTCAGTGACTAGACATTACACCCCGGCTAATATGAGAGGTCCTCGAACGACTGAAAATGAACCCTTGAAAATACCAGACGTTTGCATTATGCCTCCGCGATTGCATCTCTTACAGGGAAAGACTTGATTATGTCATTTGCCATGTCCACGTCATGCTGGTTTTTATATCTTTGCCAGGAAATCTACCTCTGACAGGTCATTAGTCATCCCTCCCTCCTCGCACGCACATAAAACATCAATTCCACTCAATATCCCGCAAACCCCTGCGCTTCTCAACAAACGCCAGAACAAAGAAGACGCTATGTAAACTGCTGCCGTGCTCTGATTAGCTCTCATTCCAGAGCACGGCAGAAATAAGGCACTCATTCCCCACCCTGTTTGAGATAACTGCCCCCTTTTTTTTTTTTTTTCTACCAGCAGCCACATCATCCCTCCATAGCCATGCACGCCTTTGTAACATGGCAAGGGGCTGCAAGTGCATCTGTTTAGCTATTCTCATCAGCTACTTATGTAGTGACATTAAGGAAGCCTATTGCTTACAGAACCAATAATCTATATCGCCTCAGGCCCCCTTATATCCACTTCTTCAGCAGCAGAAGGGGAGGCACTTTTGCTGAGGGAAAGAAAAGCCCTTCCACAGAGCACAGAGCTACAGCAGGCTTTCTTTTCTTGACTGACCTGGGTGGTTGGCTACATCATCTTGACATGTAATTATCTAAAGCCCTTTAATCACTTCCATAAAGATTAATTGCAGGAGACAACAGCGGAGGTCGTGTCTTCAAATCAAAAGACTCCTTGGCAGATTGACACAGCGGTGTAACAGAGTTCAGACTTAGGTGTTTTATAAGGGTCATCTACTGGAACAGAAGCAGTTTTAATGCTGTAATTGCAAGATCAGCAAAGTGGGTTTTATAGCATAAAATGCCATTTACTTTCTTGGATTTTTTTTTTCTTCTTCTTCTCTTCTCTGTCTTTTTTTTTTTTTTTTTTTTTTTTTTAGACATCTACTGCAAGATACTCAAATAGAAAACTTTCTCTTACCTTCATCTCTTTTCCTCTTTTCACCGTTGGATCGGGGAATACCCAGAATCCCGTTAATGGAGTAAGACCCAGCAGGGTCATTGGAGGCGCTAGTTACAGGCGGAGAGGCTGTGCTTGGTACTGAGATAAAGAAACAAATGCAATTAGCCGTTTAACATGCAGTTTGACCTTTTAGTTTCCTCCTAAGTAGACTAAAACGATCAAAATCAGATTCTGTATGAGTCTGTCTCTGGTGAACAGCTGAATTATTCATCTGTTTAACCACAATTAGGTAGAGGTGGAACAAGTACTTAGATGTGATGTAAAAGTAGGAATAGCACAGTGTAAAAATACTCTAATGTTACGTAGAAATATGTCGGTATTAACATCACATCACATTTAAAGTACAAAAAGTATAAGTGATCATTTTTGCAGAACGGTGAATAAAACATCCTGAGCTCAAAATGTTACTAAAATAAATTAAAGTGCATGACAAATAGAAGGGAAATGTACTTTAATATCAAAAGTAACAGTAGTTTTTTTTACTCAGAAATGTTCATGTTATATTATTTTGCTTTTATGATTGACAAATACATGTTAGAAACTATTAAATGTTGTAATTCATGGAAAATGGAGGTAAACAACATTTGAGCTAAACATCCTTAACTTAAAATGTTAATTAAATAAATTAAAGTGCATGAAAACTACAAGGAAAATGTACTTTAATATCAAAAGTAATGGTAGTTTACTCAGAAATGTTCATGTCACATTATTTGCTTTTATGACTAACAAATACATGTTAGAAACTATTAAATGTTGTAATTCATGGGAAATTGAGCTAAACAACATTTGAGCTAAACATCCCGAGCTCAAAATGTTAATTAAATAAATTAAAGTGCATGAAAACTACAAGGAAAATGTACTTTAATATCAAAAGTAACAGTAGTTTTTTTACTCAGAAATGTTTGTGTTATATTATTTTGCTTTTATGACTAACAAATACATGTTAGAAACTATTAAATGTTGTAATTCATGGGAAATTGAACTAATTTTAAATACATATCTGCCACTGTAGACAGTTCAGTGCTGCATTATATCATATAAGCATACAGTATTTATCAAATCTTTAAAAACTGACACGTAAGTGCATGTGTCAAATAAATACAGTACAGTAATATCTACATAAAAGCTCCATAAAATGGAAAACACACAACACAAGCACCTCACATTCCATCACTGAAAGGCAAAATTTCAGAGTTTGAGAATTTTGCTGCACAAAAAGAATTTGCAAGGACTTTATAAAAAGCTTAGACTTATAATAAATAGTAAAAATAGTTTGCAAGTTGCTGTTTTACCTATGGTATGACCCGGCGTCGACAGGGATGACCCGTCTGGAGATGGATGGAAAGGCTGCTGGACTTTTGTTCGGATGATCCTGGATAAACAAAAGAAAATCAGATGTAACGGACAGACAGACGGGTGGACGGAAATACAGACAGCAGGTCCTGTGGAGGCTTTAGGCGTCAACCACCGCCTGGAGAGAGAGCGTGATTATTAAGATATCAAACATATGAGAGAGAAAGGAGGGGGTGGGGGGGGTGGGGGTGTCTGGCCTGGTCTGGTCTGGCCTGGCTTGGCCGGTGGTTGGCGGGCTCTACCTTTAAGGTGAGGTCTGGGAGAAAAGTCTTCATTGCACTTTTGGTCTGAGTGATCTTGCAAACAAAGCATGAAATCACATCAATTCACCTCAATGATCAGCTTCACTGACTCTACCTGGCCTGCACTAATCAGCCCCCCCACCCCCCCCCCACCCCCCTTGCTCTGTTCTGCTCTGCTCTGATCGCCTCTTCTCTCCCACTGTGGAGGGGGGCTTCACACAGGGGGCCCATCGGACCTCCGCCAGCCCCCTTCTTTTTTTTTTTTTTGCTTCCCAGATCAAACATCTCTGTAGGACCGGCAGTCCCCATGTGCCAATGCGGATGAGGTTGTATTGATCGGGGCTTGGGGAGAAAAAGTTGGGGATTAGTCACACGGGCAAACAGATGCAAATAGAAAGCTATAAATTATATGTGACAGGAAAGCAATAGTTCCTTATTGCCTTGCACAAGCTTACGCCAGCATTAGATTCCTTTAATCTGAATGGCACTTGGGGAGAAAAGGGAGCTGTCACAATAATTTGTAAACTTTAAAACTATTCATCATGTATGCCACCGGAGCTATTTTAGAACAAGAAGAAGCAGAAGAGGGGTCGGCCAAAGCTTCCTGTTCCTTTCACCTTTTTTTTTTTTTTTTTTTTAGCTCTTCTTCGCTGTCTCGTCCACATAAAACTGCACTCTCCTCATATTTTCCTTCTCCATATTACCTAGAAATGCACCAGATCATCTGGTTATTGATGTTCCTGTAGGTGCCAGAAGGCTTTGGAGGATTATATCCAACACTGTCAACAATAAAAAAAAAAAAAAAAAAAAAAAAAAAAATCTTCTTACAGGCAAAGCCAACAACAAGACTTTCCAGGGAGTATGTATTGATGTTTTAATTTTTTTCACTTCTCTCCATAACAGTTATTCGACCCCTTGACTTGTGTGTGCTACATAAATTCAAAGACTTTATTTGGTATCCATGTTCTTGATATTGAATAAGCAATTTGGGAGAATGAATTAATGACCTGGCTGTTGCTGAAAATCCCCTGAAGAAATATTAAAATTGCTTTACTTCTGAATCAATACTATTGAGCCGCGCCATTGAGAACCTTTTTTTTTTTTTTTTTTTTGCCTTACCAGCAGGGTAACGTTACTTGTGGTAATACCTTGTGGTGGCTCACACTCGTAGTACAACACTATCTCTGTAGCATTTAATAATGCATGCAGGGGAAAGGTGTTTAAATAGAGCATCCTCTTTTGTCAACAGTCCTGAGGTCAGACTGTCTGCCACAGAAACCCACGACTGGCCCCACTCAGAGCCATCCAAGTGGAAACACTGAGGCTGCAGTGTTTTGCCCTTCTTAAATTGTCTTAACTGGTTAAGCATCCAGCGAAAACATCTCCTGCTGTGTCTAAAGTTGAGCTACACTTTCATTTAGATTTTTTTTTTTTTTTTAATATATTGTGGAGCGCTCCTTTTTTTTTTAAAAAAACAAACAAAAACAAACATGCATTGAAATATTTTGCTAAAACCAAAGCTGTGTTTGCATCGCCTCGTGTGGGCGCTCCATTGTGTGTGCTGTGGATGAAAACACACAGAAATCTCACATTTCTTTCGCGCCACAAAAGGGAAATATTCAGCATTAAGCCATAATAGAAATTCAAAGTAGCTCTCACATATTGGCTGATAGAATTACACTTCTTTGTATTCACAATTTAATTTCCCACATAAACAAAGACACATAAGGCTCCCACAGCCCAAAATAGAAAGCCTTAATTGGAATTGAAAAACTTTATAGGGGTCTTTTAATGATATTAATGTACATTTTGAATTTATCACATACATGTGTCTGAGCCTCCTTAAATGGGGCTTTTTAAGCAACCACGAACCATGAAATGAATTTTCTTCAGCCTTTCTCTATTTAAAAGATGTCTTGTGTGGAGCTGTCCATGCTCTCCCATCAGCTCATTAAAATGTAATGCTGATGCTGGCTCTATGGAACAGTGCCTCTTAACCAAAGTTCATCACCAGGGATCTCTGGTGGTGGTGGTGGTGGTGGTGGTGGGGGTTTAAGAGGGGTGGGGGGTGGCGTCCTGGGTCCTCCTGTAGCTGCTATTGTCAAACTATACTCATGTTTACGAATTTCTTTAGGAAGAATGAAAGCGGTATAACCTAAAGACATACTTTAAAGACTAAAAATAGACATTTTTCCCAGGCAGATTATCCATATTATTAAGCATTATAATATATTAACATACTATTATAGCTCTGCTCAGGCTCTGAGAGTGTGTTAATGTTACAATCACAACAAAAAAGGTGCAGTTTTACACATAATTTTGCACCAGTGTAATAATTCCTTACTGATAAGCAGCAAATAATAATGAAAAAAGCTTAATCCAAGGCGACACTAGTGAGTGCGAAGGAATAAATAGGAAAAAATAATGGAGATATGCCTAAAAAAAAGTTAAAAATTTAAAAAAAAATTACAAGCAATAACCTAAAGACATACTTTAAGGCTAAAAATAGACATTTTTCCCAGGCAGACTAGCTATGTCATTAAGCATTATAACATATTAACATAATATTATGGCTCTGCTGAGACTCTGAGAGTGTATTAATGTTACAATCACAACAAAAAAAATGCAGTTTTACACCAGTGTAATAATTTCTTATAGATAAACAGCAAATGATATTGAGAAAAGCTTAATCCAAGGCGACACTAGCGACTGTGAAGGAATAAATAGAAAAAAATAATGGAGATATTCTTAAAAAAAAATAAAACCTAAAAATAATGACAAGCAATAACCTAAAGACATACTTTAAAGGCTAAAAATAGACATTTTTCCCAGGCAGATTATCTATATTATTAAGCATTATAACATATTAACATAATATTATGGCTCTGCTGAGGCTCTGAGAGTGTATTAATGTTACAATTACAACAAAAAAAGGTGCAGTTTTACATCAGTGTAATAATTTCTTACTGATAAACAGCAAATAATATTGAAAAAAGCTGAATTCAAGGTGACACTAGCAACTGTGAAGGAATAAATAGAAAAAAATGATGGAAATATTCCTAAAAAAAGAAAAAAGAAAAAAATTACAAGCAATTTCCTGCAAACTAAAACTAAAACCAAGCAGAAAAAGGCCAGTGTTGCTCTCTGTGTGCAGCCTGTTCAGCTCCACACATTAGAAAGTGCAGTTTTACACATAATTTTGCACCAATTTAATAATTCCTTACTGATAAGCAGCAAATAATAATGAAAAAAAAGCTGAATCCAAGGTGACACTAGCGACTGTGAAGGAATAAATAGAAAAAAAATGATGGATATTCCTAAAAAAAAAAAAAAAAAAAAAAATTACAAGCAATTTCCTACAAACTAATAATAAAAGCAAGCAGAAAAAGGCCAGTGTTGCTCTCTGTGTGCAGCCTGTTCAGCTCCACACATTAGAAAGTGCAGTTTTACATATAATTTTGCACTAATGTAATAATTCCTTACTGATAAGCAGCAAATAATAATGAAAAAAGCTGAATCCAAGGTGACACTAGCGACTGTGAAGGAATAAATAGAAAAAAATGATGGATATTCCTAAAAAATTAGAAAAATAAAATAAAATAAAAACAAATTACAAGCAATTTCCTACAAACTAAAAATAAAAGCAAGCAGAAAAAGGCCAGTGTTGCTCTCTGTGTGCAGCCTGTTCAGCTCCACACATTAGATGTGCTAAAGAAAATTGGCCTGCTTTATAGCGCCACGGGATCTGGTCACCGAATATTGATCGGTTTTCATCTCGACAGATTCACTCAGTCCTGGATGTACTGCTGATTGTTGAGGGAGTTTGGTGTGAAAGATTGAATTGCACCTCTGAGACCTCAGACCAGGCAGCCAGTCTCGGCGTACCGTCCAGCGCACAAACTTGGTCAAACACATGGATTCAAGCTTGTGCACGGACGCACGAAGCGCTTAGCACGGATATACACTCCACAATAGAACCGTGCGTGATAAATGATTTTCAATTTGCGCTCTTGCCGGCCCTCTTCATTAGACTGCTCACATCCTATTGCCCGGTGATAACACACACCCACACACATTTCAGACTAATAAAAACAAAGAAAACCCAAATATCTACATTTCATCTGTTTTTTTTTTTTCTCCAAAGGCACAGAATAGATTCCATTTTCCTACCTGTTAATTGACGAAACGCTGGGAACGGTGTCGTTGTCGCAGATGCCTTCTGCCAGCAGCCTGTCTCTGATCTCCCACGCAAACATAGTGGGATTTTGTCTTTTATAATCTGCTATTTTTTCCACCACCTTTGGCGTGGCCACTTTAGGTTTAGACCCACCAATGACCCCTGGTTTGATGCTACCAGTCTCATAGTACCTGCAAAAAAAATATACATAATAACTATTATTCATGTGCATCATTTCAGGTGAATTGTGCAAATAAGTTGAGATAATTAAAACACAATAAACTTTTTGAAGTGGTTGCATGTGACGCACAATCCCATGCGTAAAATCCAAAAAAACAGGACAAAGTTTTCCATTACGCGTAAAAGTACATCAAAAACAATCCTCTTTTTCATGTGAATAATACTTGCATAATATACGACATGGTCCCCCTTCTGCACATTAACCTGATCTTTGCGTCTAAATATAAATTAAACCCGTTCCAAAGTGGGCTGAACACTGTGCGTCTGTGCGTCACTCCATCCACAGATCCACCTGTGCGCAGGGCGGGCCGGACCTTTGGAGCCTCACCTGCCCAGGATCTTGCTCACGCATCCGTGGCTGACCCTCAGCTGTCTGGAGATGTCGCAGGGCCGGACACCCTGGTGGGCCAGTTCCACTATCCGCTGCCTCACCACGTCCGGGAGGGGTCTGCCGTTCACAAACACCCCGCCAAGCTGGTTCACACCTCCGTGCCCTACGTGGGATACAACAGCAGCACACACACACAACCGTAACATTACATAAAGTCGTAAATAGACCCAGAGCATGTGTATTTTTTTTTTTAATTATTAATTTTAATTATAGAGGAAGCAAAATAAGGACTCAGATGGATCCTCATGTTGTAAAAGGCTGTAAAAAGCTCAGTTTATCCAATATTTTTCATTAAATATCAGCTTTTTATTCAGATTTCTGATTATTTTTATTTTATATTTCATCGTCATTATATTTTTGCCACACTAGATTGTTTGTAGCGCCATATATTTATGTGATTTAGGTCATGTTTTAGTATTTTTAACCACAATGAATTACATATTTACTCTCAATTATCAACTATTACCCAAACATTAAATTTAATAAGCATAACTGAAAAAAAAAGAAAACAAAGAAGAGCAGGATGATTTTGTAGTGTGTGATTTAAGACAATGTATGTTTTATTTTTACTCATTTTAACACAATAAATTTAAAAAAAAAAAAAGCTCATTACTGTTTCCCTTTTGAATTTAACATTTTATTTGGCTCATGTATAATTACATATATCTTTTATTTCATATGTTGTATTATTTGTTGTGTTTTATCTCAAGCACATAAATCTACCAAAACATAATGCATTACTTAAATATTAATTATGAACTAATGCAAAGAATTCTGTAAAAAAAAATAAGCTGTATAGTGGAATAATTCTAAAGCATAATCTATTTTATTTTAATATAATTTATCAGTTACATACAAGATACATGCTTTTCATTAACTTCTTCATTATTTTTGCTTTACACCTGCTTCATGACTGGGGTTTAATTTCATTATACAGTTTTAATATCATTCTAATATAGGTTCCATAGGTTAAAACGTTTAGGTTATGTATATATTCTTAGCAGCTTCACGACTCTTGTCAGCTATTAAGTTGCAGCTGCTTCATTTTCTCTGCACGGTAATTTTAAATAATTGAACGAGCTTTGATTACTCATATTACAGATTATTTAGTAAACGAACAGGGCATCAATTATTCATGCACATTCGCCAAATTACACGTGAAGCGCACTGTGCGTGGCCTGAAGTTGGATCACAGAGCTGTTGTTTTTTTTTTTTTTTATTTTATTTTATTTGGGATAATCTGAATAATAGATGTGTAAGTAATGTGTCCTGACTTATTAGACTTAAAAAAAAACAAAAAACAAAAAAAACACGCACAGTGCGCGGGAACCTGCACCGTGATACACGTGTAAATTACAGAGTACCTGCCAACTCATGCTCTTTGTTTACCATAAATTCCGCACCAGTATGTGCACCCAGTCACTTCTAATATTTTTTTTTTTTTTTTTTGCGCACTATAGTAGCTTGGATTGTGCACATTTAAAGCTGTGGTGTGAAATATTATGACGCTACATATATCAGCCTCGTGTTGTTGTGTTTTGCTTTTGCAGGATCAGTTTCTTAGCGTCTTGTTTTTAAGATGCTGTGCGTTTTCGCTGCAGGCCTTTGCGAAATAAGAAATAAAAAAAAAAATATATATAAAATGATATTATTTTTTTTTAGTGTCGGAGCTGCAGAGGCATGCAAACTCAGGTTGTGCTACTTACGGTGCATCGCTGTAAAGGGGTCTGCTTTGCAGTGAATATCCATTGGATAGCAAAGGAAAGACAGATAATCAACTGAAGTCGCCGTTTCGCCTTCCTATCAAGGATGAAAATGTGAAGAGAAAAAAAAGGTGATTCTACTCGATGGAGGGACTTAGTTTGCCCCTCCAACCCCCAGCTACAACAACAACCGATGTGATGGCAACTTCTTTTCCAAAAAAAAAAAAGTTGCCTTGCTTTTTTCTTTTTAACAGTCCAGTCCTGGATCGGAGGTCTGGCAGGTGCGCAACATGACCGAAAGGATTGTTTCTGGAATACGACCTGGGTTTATCGGTATTTTTTCAACGCCAGAGGTGGAATTCTCACAGGATGTCAGCGAACACACCACGGTATTTTATTTATTTTTTTTTTTAATAAAGTCCAACGTTCGGGGCCCGGTATCTCCTCAATCCTGGTGGCCTGGATTCACGCGTCAAAATCGGCGTCGGAACATGGACGCACAAGCGCAGCGGCTTTTTTCTCTTTTCGCTCTGGATGCGTAAAGGCTGGATCTTTGGGCTGGGAATGAAGCCTCTCTCTGTGTCTGTGGTTCTAAAAGCTGCAACCCTCCCCTCCTCTCTTACCCCCTTCGCCCCCCCCCCCCCCCCTCTGCAGACCCCCCTTTTTGCTTATATGGATGACTTGTCAGACAAAGGCAATAGATGCCAACACTTTGTGATTCGCCAACGCAAAATACCGGGGGTCCAAATGAGGAGGTCTTTGGGTCTGACACACCGACAGGAAGGGGAGGGAGATAAATAAGGAATGGATTCGGAGCTACAAACACTAGAGTTTATTAGACATTATAACAGCTCTGAATTATAAGGTCGCTTGTGGAAGTTTTGAATCAATGAAACAGATTAATTTTTTTTAGATTTTTTATTTCTATTTTGATTTTTTCTTACATGGATTTACATCTTGTTTTTGGAAATACGCACAGATTTCATCTCATCTGGGATTTAGCGCGATTTATTTGTATATTTTTCTTCTATTTACTCATTTTTTTTCTCATCATCTACAATATTTCTGGAAGCCAAGTAGGCCTAAATTATTTTATAACCGCATTTTTCTGGTTAAAATCTCATGCGTAAAACGTCTGATGTATAAGCCAGACTGTGTATAAGTAGACGTATTAACCTTCGTGCACATCCAGCTGATAGTGTAATGATTGCAGCTGAACCCTCATGGTCCAAACCGGTGCTGCTGCTGGAGGTTGGAGGTGAAGCAACCGAGCACGGAGCACCTCCTCTCGGCCTCTGTAGATGGCGCTGTATAGTTTCACAATTTTACAAATGCTCTCAAACTCATCCCAAAAAAACAGTAGGAAAAAAAAAAAAAAAAAAAAGTTGAGGTGCACCGCACTTGGGTGGCTGGTGATGAAACTGAAGATTCATTTGAATTAGAGAGAAAAAAAAAGAAAAAAATAGAAAAGAAAACATCCATGGAGAAGCTTCTTGTGGAAAAAAAACAAACAAACAAAAAAAACAGCAGATAAGACTTGAACTTGGAATTAATCAAAATAAAATCAAGAAAATTGGATTTAGATCCTTATAAGTGCTTTATTTAACTTTTTAATTCGCTTTTAATTGAGTATTTTCCATTTTAGGCTTCTTTATGTTTTTATTTCATTGGATTAGAGGCAAATATTGTGCTTTTTATTCCACTTATTTACCAAATTATTCAAATAAAAATCATCAAATAAATAATAATAGTAATGTATTAATATAGATTAAATTACCTAAAAATATGAACATAGTCTTACACTAATAATTAAAACACGCCATTCTGCATGTTTTTAATGCATATTTTGTCTTGTATTTTATTATTGGACTTTTATTTTTTTTATTTTATGAAGCAAAAAAAAAAAACAAAAAAAAAAACTTTCTCCTTTATTTGCAATTTAAAAGAAAAAAAAATCAGCTGTTATGTGTTAAATATTGGGAAAAAAATAAAAAAAATTACCCTATAAATTAAGATAATATGCTAAATGAATAAATCAAAACTTAATAAATATCCAAAATAATTTAAAGTAGATATGGATTAGTAGGATTATAAAATGAATGAGGAAGTGTAAATAATTTGCAGTGATCTGCTGCTGTTTTAATGCTGGTTGATATTTGGGCATCATTTTTGGAGGGGGGGGGTAGGGTAGGGTGGGGGGCACCTCTTAGGGGCAGACGGCCACATCTCGCGCTCTGCCTCCTGGTCAGGTTAGGGGATGATTCTCTTTTTGTTACTGTTTTTGGAGTGAGCTTCTGGTACAATATGTAGCACTATAGGCTGTAATTTCACACCCGGCTGCACATTTCCCTTAAAGCTACATTCTTTTTTTTTTTTTTTTTTTTTTTCCCCCCTATAAGACCCCCACCACCACCACCTCTACCTCCACCTCCACCACTCCTCCACAATCCACCCCCCCTCCTCCCCTCTTACCCATCATGCCCTCCTGCTCCCCACAATTTGATCTCCCCACTGCAAAAAATTAAGCCTCTGCAAGCCAGGACGAGGGAGGAAATTGTTTTTTTTTTTTTTTTCTTTTTTTTTTTTTTTTTTTTTCCTCCAACACATATCCAAATGAATACAAGGTGTTTACTTTGTTTGGCTCGTGTTTGAACAGCACGTGCCTTATAACCTCTCTATTCAGCAGCTACAACGCAGGGGTCAGAGGGCGAATCCTGCAAAAGCATTCACAAAAAATTAAACAAAAAAAAAAAAAAAAAGTGGGTGAATTATTTCCTTTATCCTTATCAGTCCCAAATACTTTCAAATGTTGTCTTTTTTTAATGCACGTGCAAGAATTCCTATTATTATGATTATTATTTCCACTTTTCCACGCAGGTGTGGTGTTTAAGGTGATGCCAGTGATGTCAAGAGTTTGCAAAAATGTTTTGGGAGCACGCATGCACCCATTAGGAGAGGTGTAATGTATTGACAGAGAGCAATTTATCTTTTGCCCCCGCTTCCTTAATGGCCTGTGTGCAGGAAGGAGAGGTGGCATGGATGGAGGAGAGGAAAGGAGAGGAGAGGAGAGGAAAGGCGGCGGGAGGAGCACCGAGGGTCCCGCAGCTCCTCCCGCCGAACATGAGCGCGCACTCCGGGGCTGGGGATGATCGAAGCGTCCGGGTGGAACTTTGATTTCCAGGTGGGAAGTGTCTGTCATTCCCCGAGTGTTTTTTTTTTTTTTCTCCAATAAGCCTCCTCCTGTTTAGCCTCTGCTGCCACTTTTTATTATTATTTTTTTTTTCTGTCCCTTCTCGCGTTGTTTTCCGACGTCACCAATCGATCTGACTTTTTTTTTTACCCTGCTGAGGGGAGCTGACACCACCGGTTGTAAGTTGAATATTAATCTTTTTGGATTTAACAAAGGGTTGTCGAGTCGAAATTAGGAGATTTTTGTGACTAAATATAGTGCAGGAGTGGAAATATTAAATAGGCCTGTATTTATGTATATTGCATTAGAATTTTCTGCATGTTTTAGTTTTAATTAAGCATTTTATTTTGCAAAAATTGTATTGATAACCAGCTTTTTAATCGGAAAATATTTAATTTCTATGCATTTTTTTTTAACGAAATAGATTGCAGAGTGTCAACAAAGTTCAGCTGCACTCATTTCTTGCAGCTCCACAGTGCACACACCTACAGTAGCACCAGCAGATACACACATTTATATAAATATATATATATATATATATATTTATATTCTCGACACTATATTGGATTTCCACACTGTACCCTGCATGTGCTCCTGCAGCGAGGCTACTCCGGGCTACAAATCTTGCTGGCGTGAACAGATGGAGCATCAATTTGATCTCATCCTCTACACCGTGAAAGATTGATTTTGCACTTGCTTTTAATTTTGCCCATAATTAATTGGATCATTACAACTGTTTTCCATTGATCCCTTCTTTTAAATGTAAAACTAAACGTGAATTAAAACGTGATTTTATTTATTTTTTTTTCATTTTATTGTTATTTATTTGCTTATTTGGGAGGAAAATAGCATCTCACAGCTAGAAAAAAAAAAATTATTTATTTATTTAAATTTTTAAAATCGATTTCTGTCTGAATTTTCTGCATCTGTGTCTCGTGTCCAGACTGAATTGTTGGGACAGATCCTATGATGAACTCATTATAACCTCTGAGTGTGGCCTATTGATCTGAACACTCACACTGCTGCGTTTTAACGAAAAAACAAACAAACAAACAAACAAACAAAACTCTCTTTCCTTTCTCATTCGTCAACCCTTATTATTATTATTAACTTATTACTGTAATTTTTTGCACTTTTTTCAGGCATTTGCTACTAGGTTAAATAATAAATTATGAGCCTATTTTAATATAAAAAATACAAATAATGCTATATTTGTTTTTGTATTTGTTTCTACATTATACGTATTATATGTTATTTTGTATTAATGTTTTACCGACAAAAAACAGTAAAATGACAAAAAATCGTTTATTTCAAGCCGGATTTTTCCCCAATTCTAACGTTATTAAACAAATACTCACTTTTTGGTTCTTTCCATTATATAGGAGCTGATGTCACACGTGGATTATTGCGTCCACAGTGTCCTTACGTCACTTTTACCGCATATTGTCTTTAATGGGAAATCATGAAAAATTAGGAATAGATGTAAAAGTCAGTGGAAGTTTACAACACTCGGGCTCATATTTCAGATGATAAAACACACACACAGGATGATGGATTTCACGCTGCTGTGACTCTTTGCAGTGCAAGTCTTAAATCTAACTGCATTGCTGTGTGTAGTTTTTGCTGTTAAGTCCAATTAAAGTGTCTTATTTCTGCAGCTGATCATCTGTCCTGTCATTACCAACACATAGACACACTTTTATAACACAGACACACACTTCCTGCGTTTGGTTTTTTGTGTTCATTGCATGGAAATTCCAAATGCAACTGAAATCAGGTTACATTAGTTTGATTAGAAAACACTTTGTTAAATTACTTTTCATACCCTGAGTGCAAAAGCAGTCAGACAGTTGAGTTTCTCAGCTTTTTCATGCCTCAGGTACAGCAAATCATTAAGCAAAATTAACATCTCATTTGCATTTATACATGAAAAAAGGACCCAGTTAAACAACAATTATTATTATTAATATTAATATAATTATTATTAGTAGTAGTTAGGGCACTTTTTTTGTCTTTCTGACCACAAAAAACTTGACTCTCATAAATATTCTGAATATTTGAAGCACTTTTTTTTCCTTCCCATCTCTTCTGAATTAACTCTGAGTTTGGAAATAAAACTCTAAAGACTTCAAATACACTCTCGCTCCTCATTCATTATGCAGATTTGGCAGTAATTGTTAGATATGCCCTGCAGTGCCGGATTAAAATAGGACTGTATCTTGTCATTTTTAAAGTATCCTCTATGTTGCATTGTACTGGGAACAAGGGCTAAATCCCTTCTCTTCCCCATCAAACTTTCCACATGAATAGTTAAATGTGTGCCCCTTCTGGTTTAACAAAGACTGAAGAAAAGGCAGGCTTGCAGAGAAATTACAGGGCCAAAGGAAAATAATGTCATTGTGAAATATCTTTGACTGGATAACAAAAGTTCTTCCATGTTGGTGGTGATTTCTGTAAATATTTCCTTCCTTTTGTTCCTGTCCTGTTTCCAAAACACTTAAGAGACTGTGCTTCAGTGATAAACTGAATTGTAACTAATTTTGTTTCTGTTATTTGATAAATAAAGTTGCATGAGGAACAAAAACAATATTAGTTATTATTATTGGGCCTCACTTCTGCTCAGTTCGACTTTACTTGTCATGCACAGACAAATGAGCAACTTCTTTTCCACTGATATATTCATGAAGTCAATAAAAATGCAAAAAAAAAAAAAAAGAAAAAAAGAAATATACCATTCTTACACATGATCACATATGCATATGCCTATAAAACCTGCACATACACAAAACAATGGAAAATAATGTCATTGTGAAATATCTTTGACTGGATAACAAAAGTTCCTCCATGTTGGTGGTGATTTCTGTAAATATTCCTTCCTTTTGTTCCTGTCCTGTTTCCAAAACACTTGACAGACTGTGCTTCAGTGATAAACTGAATTGTAACTAATTTTGTTTTTATTATTTGATAAATAAAGTTGCATGAGGAACAAAAACAATATTAGTTATTATTATTGGGCCTCACTTCTGCTCAGTTCAACTTTACTTGTCAAATGAGTGACTTCTTTTCCGTTGATATATTCATGAAGTCAATAAAAATGCAAAAAAAAGAACTATACCATTCTTACACATTATCACATATGCATATGTCTATAAAACCTGCACATACACAAAACAATGGAAAATAATGTCATTGTGAAATATCTTTGACTGGATAACAAAAGTTCCTCCATGTTGGTGGTGATTTCTGTAAATATTTCCTTCCTTTTGTTCCTGTCCTGTTTCCAAAACACTTGAGAAACTGTACTTCAGTGATAAACTGAATTATAACTAATTTTGTGTCTGTTATTTGATTAAAAAAAAAAGTTGCATGAGGAACAAAAACAATATTAGTTATTGTTATTGGGCCTCAGTTCAACTTTACGTGTCACGCACAGACAAATGAGCAACTTCTTTTCCACCGATATATTCATGAAGTCAATAAAAATGCAAAAAAAAATGAAATATACCATTCTTACACATTATCACATATGCATATGCCTATAAAACCTGCACATACACAAACAATGGAAAATAATGTCATTGTGAAATATCTTTGACTGGATAACAAAAGTTCTTCCATGTTGGTGGTGATTTCTGTAAATATTTCCTTCCTTTTGTTCCTGTCCTGTTTCCAAAACACTTAAGAGACTGTGCTTCAGTGATAAACTGAATTATAACTAATTTTGTTTCTGTTATTTGATAAAGTTCCATGAAGAGCAAAAACAATATTAGTTATTATTAGTGGGCCTCAGTTTTGCTCAGTTCAACTTTACTTGTCAAATGAGTGACTTCTTTTCCGTGATATATTTATGATGAAGTCAATAAAATGCAAAAAATGAAATATACCATACTTACACATTATCACATTTGTATATGCCTATAAAACCTGTACATATATGAGGATGGAAGAGGACATTTTCACTTTATTTCTTGTATTCTGGTGATTTTCATGCATTATTTTTTGTCTTTTCTGTATCAGTTTAGGCCAAAGACGTTTCTATGTATATAAAATAGGGGCTTTGACTTCTTTCTGTGTAGTAAACTTGCAAAAATACATCATGGATGAGTATAAACTGCTGGTAAAAGTACAAAAAAAACCCAACATTTCATGTGAATACTGAATGTGTTCATTAAAAGTAGAATCACAGCAGTAATCAGTTACATTTCTCACCATCTTATAACTAAATAGCCCTGAAAAATGCATTTAATTAAATGAGAAATACATGTTATTATTGTTATTATTTTTATTATTTAATAGACAAAATGTACAAATGGTATGATTTATACTGATGTATTAAAAACATTAAAAAACTGGGACTCTTTTTTGTATTCATTTAAGAAGCTCACCCCATTATACAGTCACGGAAAAAATTATTAGACCATCAAAAGTCATCAAAACAACGGTTATGCAATCAAGTCCTAACTCCTGTGTGTATCATGTGACTAAAACAGACAGAAAAGAAAACATGGAATGCCTAAAAGCACTGTTTTTGCCATAGCTATTGATGCAAGAACTGAAAGTGATTTTGTTTATTATGAAGAAAACAATGGAAAATGGATAGATATCAGCTCTGAAATGAAACTACTATGAGCTATTTTTGTTGTTATTATTGTATTTGTCCAAACAAATGTACCTTTAGTTGTACCAGGCAATAAAATGAAGAGAAATTGAAGAAACAAGGGTGGTCTAATAATTTTTTTTTTGTGTTTTACAGCTGCATTTTGCAGATTTTTGTCACTTTTACATGCTTTCTGTTATGTATCTACATTTGATATGAATTTTAATGAATGACAGTCTGCTATGTTTGGCACAAAAGCAACTTCTTCAATGTTTGTTTTCCATTTTGTTGTTTTGCTCCAACTGAAAAAAAGAATCAGACATTAAAATGAACAAGAAATTAAACAAAACAAGGGTGGTCTAACAATACTTTTTTGTATTTTACAGCTGTATTTTGCAGATTTTTGTCACTTTTACATGCTTTCTGTTTTGTAGCTACATTTGATATGAATTTTAATGGATGACAGTCTGCTATGTTTGGCACAAAAGCAACTTATTCAATGTTTGTTTCCATTTTGTTGTTTGCTCCAACTGAAAAAAGAATCAGACATTAAATGAACAAGAAATTAAACGAAACAGGGTGGTCTAAGAGGTTTTTTTTGTATTTTACAGCTGTATTTTGCAGTTTTTTGTCACTTTCACATGCTTTCTGTTTTGTAGCTACATTTGATATGAATTTTAATGGATGACAGTCTGCTATGTTGGCACAAAAGCAACTTATTCTATGTTTATTTTCCATTTTGGTGTTTTGCTCCAACTGCAAAAAGAACCAGGCATTAAAATGAAGAAGAAATTGAAGAAAACAAGGGGTGGTCTAATAATTTTTTTTTTGTATTTTACAGCTGTATTTTGCAGATTTTTGTCACTTTTACATGCTTCTGTTATATATCTATATTTGATATGAATTTTAACAAATGACAGTCTGCTATGTCTGGCACAAGAGCAACTTATCTATGTTTGTTTTCCATTTTGTTGTTTTGCTCCAACTGCAAAAAGAACCAGGCATTAAAATGAAGAAGAAATTGAAGAAAACAAGGGGTGGTCTAATATTTTTTTTTTTGTATTTTACAGCTGTATTTTGCAGATTTTTGTCACTTTTACATGCTTTCTGTTATGTATCTATATTTGATATGAATTTTAACAAATGACAGTCTGCTATGTCTGGCACAAGAGCAACTTATTCTATGTTTGTTTTCCATTTTGTTGTTTTCAGAACCAGGCATTAAAATGAAGGGTGGTCTAATAATTTTTTCCTCAACTATATTTACACATATCTGCACATAAACATATGTACAGAGAATAAAACCAGGAAGTGGAAGCATTGAAATGTCATGTAAAATACTTCACTACCATCATGTCCTCCACCTCCTTCCAGTGGATAAAGGCAGCGCTCACCACCCGGTCCTCCCATAAGGCCCTGGGTTCAGCGCTGTGGGAGATGCTGATCCCACGTCTGGATCTTTCAGTGGATCAGTGTGTGTGTGTGTGTGTGTGTGTGTTTGTGTGTGTTTGTGTGTGTGTGTGCAGCAGAGATCAGCCCGAGGCGGCTCGGAGGTGTCCCGCCAGCTGCCTCAGTCCCAACCAGACAGCCAACAGCTTCCAATCACATGTCAGCAATATGGGAAACAGAGCGTCTGTCCAGTGGGCCGCTGACATGTGTTAGCCTATGGCATGTGAATGCATAATGTAGCAGTCACCTCCTGGTGGCAGGCTTTGAACTCACAAATGTTGATTTTTTTAACGCAGACAAGATGTTTCTTATCCTCACCCTCACTGTAAGCCTGGATGTTGTATTCACTAAATGCTTTAATTACAATATACTTAAATGAGTTAAGTTTTACTATAAAATGTTCAGTATATTCTACTAATTTGTAGACAGAGTCGAATATACGAAAAGTTTAACCCATAAAGACCCAAACAGCCACTGGCAACTAAAACCATCTACTGATCTAAAATGTTTAATAACTTCTGAACCACTAAACTTATTAATACGTTGAAATAATTGGTGTAAAATACAGTTCTTCATCTTTTCATGGTCATCAGATATGACCCATTTGGATGTTCAGAGGCTCTGTAGTTACCGTGGAAACACTGTCATCTTCTACAACATTGATTCACCAGTAAAACCTTGGAGTTGGATCAATGACAGTGGATGGAGACACTGGGTTTATGTTCAGTTAATGAGAGATTTTACTCTAAAAGTCACTTTTTCTTCAGTTTTGTGTGTTTCTGATGTAATAAACTTCAACTTTAATCTGAGCTTTTATGAACTTCTAGATGATCAGCCAATTAAATATAGGAAAATACCAGATTTACACTGAAAAAACACAAAATACAGAAGATTACATGATAATAAAAGGTCATAAATAACTTAGGAAAGTTAAATATAAAGAAAAATTAATTTGGGAAGTATCACAAAAGTAGCACTGGGTCTTTATGGGTTAAGTTTGAATGGATTTAAATCACTAAGTTTTAGTCATGACCACAGCTTTTTATCTCTGCTTGCATTGTGGGTATTTGGCATGTTGTTGAAAATGTGTTATTTTTCTGTGCAGGGGTTCAGCGGGGTTGTGCTGTAAGTGTTAATTTGGATTTAATGTGTGTATGGCAATGTTTATTGGCCTTTTTATGTTTGTTTTTGTATTTTTGTAGAGCTGCACCATGAGTCAGAACCATAGGCTGAACAATAGCTTTACTGTTCAGCTACAATTCTTTTTTAATGTAAATTTTTATGTCTTGCTAAATTAAAAGCATTTCCTATATCGGAAAAAATTACTAGTGATGGGACTTTTGGCTCTTTGAAGGGAGCCATTCTAAGACTGGCTCTTTTATGTTTTTTTAATCATTTTGAAAACACCAATGTTTTAATAACTAGTAGGCTACATGTGATGATTGACATTACATTTTAAAGGAGTTTAATTGGCGCAACAGTAAATATTATCTTACCGTAAAAAAGAATAGTTGGTTCAAATGGTGTGGGCTAAATCCATGACATGAGAGGTGACATCAGGCGAATGCTGGAATTTGACCAAAAACATCACGGTACATTATGTGGACTAGTCTGTAGCCTAAAAATGAAGAAGAAAATAAAACATTTTCTTATGAAATAACATTTTATTCTCCTCAAAAGAAGAACAATAGATGTGTGTAAATGTATGAAAAAATTGCACAAAACACAACAGTGATTAGTCACTGCAATGACTTAAATACCTGAACTGTAGTGCAATTCTCAGAACAAGAACAGTATGTTGGTAAATTGACAGGCAATCAGACACTCCCTCCTTATAAATAAATAAATGATCGGCTCTTTACAAAGATTCGGTTCCCATCGTTCATTTCAAAGAGCCGTTCAAAAGATTCGATTCGTTTGTGAATGTCACATCACTAGATGATATTAAGTCTAATGATTATACAAAGCAATTGACAATGCAACAATTTTTTAAGTTAATTAATTTGGCGTTTGTGTGTTGTACTTAAAATAGCAATTCCATTCAAATCAAGCATTTAGGTTTAATACACTCAAGGTTTCATTACTTATTACTTACATTTTTTAAGGCAACCGGTTTCCTAAAAAAATTTTTTAAGTAAACTCAACTTATCCGGTCTTACAGTGTAGGCCGAACAATGACTTTCCTGTTCATCTATATGTACATCTTTATGCCTTGCCAAATTAAAAGCACTTCCTGTACTGGAAAATTATATTGACCAAACTTCCAACTTCCATCCACGCTATAATATATTATGTTGAATAATTATACAAAGCAATTTCTATTGTGAAAGATTTTAATTTAAATCAACCTGGAATTGAGTACAATGAACTGATGCTACTTGACATGAACTTGGCATTTAGTGTGTTGTACTTAAAATAGCATTTCCATTCGAATCAAGCATTTAAGTTTAATACACTCAAGTTTTCATTACTCATTACTTAATTTTTTTTAAGGCAACCGGTTTACTCAAATTTTTCAAGGAAACTCAACTTATCAGATCTTACGGTACCCTTTTTTTTTTTTTTTTTTTTTTAATTTACCATCTCTGCTTCTCACCTCTTTGACCAGTTTTCTTTTTTTTTTTTTTGCCAGTTTTCATGGTTGTTATGATGATATAATAATCGTGGTTTGTCAACTGCACTGTCTGATTACTGATTATTAGTTTGTGTGTCTGTGTGAGGCTGTACACAGACACGACTCTCCCCAGAAATCTACGGATGAGCAGCTCCCACATAAGCTCCTGACTCAACTTCTGTAATGCTTTCCTGTCACCTTCAGTCGGTGTAATGTACATGAAAATGTGACCCTTGATCTATGGATAAGCCATATGTGACTGAATGGCCTCCTCCCACATACTTTCTCACCGGCTCCGTGCACAGAGGTACGCTATGGACTGCTTTGAGGAAGATTGTTAGTGGTAATAAAAAGCCAGTAGTTTGGCTTGTAATGGTTCGGGCATTCCTCCTCTCTGAGCTATTTGGCTAAATCTTCAGTGACGGAGGCCTGTGTGAATGTAGATGAGAGAGTGGGAGATGGTGACGGCTGTCCTGAGGCACTGGGGGGATTTATTGTCCAACATGATCAAGCACAGTAACTGTGTTTAGAGGATAGACGAGTGCAAATTGTCCTGTGTTTATCTAAAATATCCTGTTTTCACTGGTGTATGTAGAATACAGACATGTGCAGTCACCTCTATGTCTGTGCATGAATCATATGAAGATAAAACGTACACTTTAAATCAGGGGTGTCAATCCTCATTTTAGGTCAGGGGCCTCATTCAGCTAAATTTGATCTGCAGTGGGCCGAACCAGTAAAATAATAACATAATTATATATATAAATAATGTCTAACTCCAAACATTTCTCTCGTTTAAGAGCGAAAAAAAGTAAATTTAGATTATGAATAGGTTTACATCTACAAACTATCCTTTCAACAGATGATGAATAACATGAACAAACTGAAAAAATATAGTGTAATTTTAATAATATTTCGTCTCAGTTTATCATTTATACATGTACATTATAACTTACAGATCACAGTGGATCTACAAACACACAAAACATTTAATAACAGGCAGAATATTGTAAAATTGTACTTACTTCTCTTAAGACATTCCAGGTTATTCACATTTTTTGCGAAATATACTTTGTTTTTAGTGTAAATACATGAAAATATTTACATTTGCGAAGAGAAAAATTTGGAGTTGTCATTATTTCTATGTTATTATGATAGTATTTGACTGGTCCTGCCCACTGGAGATTGAATTGTCTGAATGTGGAACCTGAACTAAAAGGATTGTTAATATCGAGTGTAAATTTTGGATTTCACAATTCATCCCAAGGGCCGGACTGGACCCTTTGGCGGGCTGGATTTGGCCACTGGGCCGCATGTTTGACACCTGTGCTTTAAATGCTGGAATGTAATTCTTCCATAAACTATAAGAATAAAACATTTATGGACTAATAGTTTTTATCTATCTTTATTCATCACATATATGTGCAGTAGAGTATACTCATGTCTGCTCTGTGAATGAAGATAAAATAAACATATTTGGATGTTGAAGTGTTACCGATTACACTTAAATCTATCAAAAGTCATCAAATACAATAGTCATGCAATCAAGTACTAACTCCTGTGTGTATCACGTGACTAAAACAGGCAGAAAATAAAACATGGAATGCCCTAAAAGACTGTTTTTGCCATAGCTATTGATGTAAGAACTGAAGTGATTTTGGTTATTATCAAGAAACATGGAAAATGGATAGATATCAGTTCTGAAATGAAACTACTATGAGCTATTTGTTGTTATCATTATATTTCTCCAAACAAATGTACCTTTAGTTGTACCAAGCATTAAAATGAACAAGACCATTGAAGAAAACAAGGGGTGGTCTAATAATTTTTTTTGTATTTTACAGCTGTTTTTTTTTTTTTTTTTTTTTTTTGCAGTTATTGAAGAAGCTCACCCAACATACAGTCATGGGAAAAAAAAAATATTAGACCATAAAAATAAACATATTTGGATGTCAAAGTGTTACTGATTACACTTAAATCTATCATTGAGGTATGTACATACATGCAACAGTGTTCTATAGTCGTGAAAAAACAATTATTAGACCATCAAAAGTCACCAAAAACAGTGGTTATGCAATGACGTATGAACTCCTGTGTGTATCATTTGACTAAAACAGGCAGAAAATAAAACATGGAATGCCTTAAAAGACTGTTTTTTGCCATAGCAATTGATGTAAGAACTTTAGAGATTTTGGTTATTATCAAGAAAACCATAGAAAATGGATAGATATCAGCTCTGAAATTAAACTACTATGAGCTATTTTTGTTGTTATCATTATATTGTGTTCAAACAAATGTACCTTTAGTTGTACCAGCATTAAAATGAAGAAGAAATTGAAGAAAACACTGTTGTGGTCTAATAATTTTTTTTTGTATTTTACAGCTGTATTTTGCAGATTTTGTCACTTTCTCATGCTTTCAGTAATGCATCTACATTTGATATGAATTTTAATGAATGACAGTCTGCTA
Organism: Sphaeramia orbicularis; assembly: GCF_902148855.1. Taxonomy (NCBI): domain Eukaryota; kingdom Metazoa; phylum Chordata; class Actinopteri; order Kurtiformes; family Apogonidae; genus Sphaeramia; species Sphaeramia orbicularis. The sequence continues at coordinate 10,860,652 of NC_043975.1, read as the reverse complement.
CGTTTGGCACAAAAGCAACTTTTTCATTGTTGTTTTTTCCATTTTGTTGTTTTGCTCCTACTTAAAAAAGAACAAGGAATTAAAATGAAGAATTTGAAGAAAACAAGGGGTGGTCTAATATATATATATATATATATATATATATATATATATATATATATATATATATATATATATATATATATTGTATTTTACAGCTTGTATTTTACAGCTGTATTTTCTAAAACAGACAAAAGAAAACATGGAATGCCTAAAAGCACTGTTTTTGTCATAGCTACTGATGTTAGAACTGAAGTGATTTTGGTTATTATTAAGAAAACCATGGAAAATGGATAGATATCAGCTCTGAAATTAAACTCTTATGAGCTATTTTTGTTGTTATCATTATATTTGTCCAAACAAATGTACCTTTAGTTGTACCAGGCATTAAAATGAACAAGAAATTGAAGAAAACACTGGGTGGTCTAACAATTTTTTGTATTTACAGCTGTATTTTGCAGATTTTGTCACTTTCTCCATGCTTCCAGTAATGCAATCTACATTTGATATGAATTTTAATGAATGACAGTCTTCTACGTTGGCACAAAAGCAACTTCCTCAATGTTGTTTTTCATTTTGTTGTTTTACTCCAACTGAAAAAAGAACAAGGTATTAAAATGAAGAAGAAATTAAACAAAACAAGGGTGGTCTAACACTTTTTTTTTGTATTTTACAGCTGTATTTTCTAAAACAAACAGAAAAGAAAACATGGAACTGCCTAAAAGCACTGTTTTGCCATAGCTCTTGATGTAAGAACTGAAGTGATTTTGGTTATTATCAACAAAACTATGGAAAATGGATGGATATCAGCTCTGAAATGAAACTACTATGAGCTATTTTTATTGTTATTGTCCAAACAAATGTACCTTTAGTTGTACCAGGCATTAAAATGAACAAGAAATTGAAGAAAACAAGGGGTGGTCTAATAATTTTTTTGTATTTACAGCTGTATTTTGCATGATTTTTGTCACTTTGACATGCTTTCAGTAATACATCTACATCTGATATGAATTTTAATGAATGACAGTCTGCTACGTTTGGCACAAAAGCAACTTCTTCAATGTTGTGTTTCCATTTTGTTGTTTTGCTCCACTGAAAAAAAAGTGGGATAAAAAAAAAAAAAAAAAAAAAAAAAAAACATCCTCTCTGGCATGATGTTGCTTAAATTCTCATTGTAGTCTGGAAAATCTGGTTTGCGCAACATTGTTTATGATCACACCCTGGGCCAGCTTTTCATATTTAAACGAGCAAAGGTTTAATTACCAAATGATGACAGTGTCATATGGTGCCATGATGGCCAGGGTGTCTAATGAATGCAGAGGAGCGAGGGATGCCGGACGCGACACTGAGTGACAGTGGGATGCACAGATCAAAACAGAAAAAAAAAAGAACGGAGAGACAGTAAAACATCTGTAATTTGCAATTCACTAATGTTCAATGGTTGCTCATGGATTAAGAATTTAAACTATTGTCTGCCAGATGGAAGAGAAGAAGGGAGGGAGGGATTCAGGAGAGGCGGGGGCTTCTAAATCAGCATATTACATCTGTATATCAACCCTGGATTTAGTAATCAGACAGAGGAAAACCAACTGCCTCCACAAAACACTCTCAGGGTATTGCATCTATTACCTATTTTCCAGCAGCACAAACATTAGCGAATGATTCTCCCGTTTTTTTTTTTTTCTGAGGTTTATTTAAATTGCAGGGACAGCTTGTAGATTGTGGGAGTTTTGTGCACCACTTGCTCTATCTATCTCGATATAATCACAAGACAGTTTGGCATGCTGGACCCGGGTCTGCTCACATATCAGAGTTAATTTCAGTGGGATGTTGATGTGCTCTGAAATATTGCACTGAAGAAATATCAGTTAGTGGGCCGCCATAAGATGTACATGCTTAACCAGGCATGAAACCTTGCTGAATTACACAGTATTTATACTATCTCAGATCGGTGCTTTTGTCATTAAAATTTGGTCTGGGTTGCCTGTCTGTTTTATGGATCTGTTTAATGATGCACTGTGTAATAGTGTAGGATGTATAGCTGAGCTATGGCACATTTCACTCAGTGGCATCATAATAACCACAGCAACCTTCAGCCTTCATCTGAGCCTTCTTCTTTTCTCCACAGTACTTGTTTTTTTTTTTTTTTTTGCTCTGGAGACATATGTGAGTCTGTTTCATTGGGTGTTTCACTGTTTTTGCAAGTCGTAGCTCCTTGAGAATAAGTCATGTGTGTAGGACAACACATTTGTAGGGGTTTGGAGGGAAATAATGGAGTAGAATAAATGGAAGCAGAGGCTTGAAGGAAGCATAAGCGAATCAAAATACACATGCACTGCAAAAATCAAAATCTTACCAAGTGTTTTTCCTCATTTCTTTGTCAAAATATCTCATCACACTTAAAATAAGACATAATCACCTAAAGAGTAAGTTTTCGGTCGGATATAAGAACTGATTTTTAGACAATAGATCTTAAAAATCTTATTTCAAGAAATCTTACCAAGATAATTTTCAATTATTCCATTGGCAGATTATTAGTTTTTTGCTTAATTCAAGATGTTTTTGCTCAATTCAGTGTAAGTGTTGCTGTCATAGTAGTGGCTTCCAGATTTTCTTTTTAGAGTGGATTTCTTATTTTAACCCTGTAAATCATTGACTAAAAAAATTCCACTTTTTTGAAACTGGAGCCTTTTTTTTGTCCTTCTGAACAATCCAAATGTTTTTTTCTCAAATCTCAATTTCCATGACTTTCAATTTTGTATCATATTTGATACATTGGGTCTCAATGCTCAAATATTACTATTTTGAACAAACAAAAACATAATACAGGGTGACCCAAAAAAACGGGAATTTTTGAAGTGTGTATGGCAGACATGAGCAAGTGGCAGCACTGCGAGACAGTGACCTTGAGCAAGTAAACACACCCCCATTTTAGTAACCATTGGCGGCTGTGCGAGAATTGTTCGGTAACCGTGTGATCTCAAGATTCGGTAACGTTCCCTGGCCCCCTAGATCGCCAGATTTGTCCGTTTGTGATTTTTTCTTGTGGGGCTATCTCAAGAGTAAAGTGTACGCGACTCGACCAAGAACTCTGGATGAGTTAAAACAGAGAATTCAGGATGAAATTCACAGTATCCCAGCTGAGATGTTGCAGCGGTCAATGAGGAATCTCAACAGCAGATTTCAAGAATGGATTCGTACAGGAGGACGCCATCTACAGGAAGTAATTTTTAAAAAATGAAAATTCCATCATTGTTTCTTAAATGGCATGTTTTAAGGTTTCAGTTACTATGAATAAAATATTTTTCTTCCATCAGTCTTGATTTTATTGGATTGTTAAAAAGTTCCCGTTTTTTTGTGTCACCCTGTATAACACAAACATGTCTAACAATTGGTAATTCCTTTTCAAAACTGGTAAAGTTCTGCCTCCTTCCTCATTAATGACAGTCTTGTAGTGTCACTGGAAAGGCCTCTGGTGAATGAATTCCTCCCCCCTGGTGGATTATCTGTGTATTGCATGTATCTAATTGTATACATTAGGTTTTCCAAGAAAAAAAAAAAATCTCATTGATCATGTAGAGGGCTTCAAAACTCATGTATCAAATATGATATGTTTGGCATTATAGGGTTAAGTGTTCGTAAATTTGTAGACATGTTATTTCTAGATTCAATCATCTTAATTCAAGTGAAATTATCTTGTTGCATGGACAGGTATTGCCCTTGTTATGAGTACCTTTTTCTTCAGATTTAGTATTTTTTCTGGTTTTTAGACACCCTTTTTTGCAGTGTAAGTGTTGCTGTCATAGTAGACGCTTTTCCACTGACCCTAAAATTGTGCAAATATAACATAAAAATTTACCTCATGGAAAAACGACAATTTCGCCAGAAGTCTCATTTTTCGATTAAAAGTTTTGTGCAAGCAAGAGATGGTCCTTTGGGTGGAGAACAAATGGTATATCATGCAAAACTGCAATGGAAAGACCTTTTTTCACAACTAGAGTCAGGTGAATTAAAAAAAATGGATGTTGACGCATGTTACAACAAGCGAAGAAGAAGAAGAAACATGTTGCAGTTTGTGTGGACACACCAGGAAACCTGATCATTTTTAAATTTTGTACGAGATAGAGAGCTAATTTATATAATAATAATGAATATATCTGTAAATCAACACCATATCTACGTTTGTTGCCATGTTTATGGAATGACTTCTTGTGTTATCTCGCGATAACTCAAGACTTCTTGCGTTTCCCCGTCTGTGGAACACCCTGCCAGACCACCTCCAGGCCCCACAGACTGAGGACACTTTTAAAAAGGCTTGAAGACCTTTTTATTCAGGAAAGCATATCCATGATCTCCCCACATCTGTGCATGCTTCCCTTGTTTTAACTGTCTCTTTTTTTAACTGTTTTTATCTATCTTACTTTCTACTTACTTCACTTTGAATCGTATTTATTGTACCCTGCCTGTAGCACTTGAAGATTTTTAGAAAAAAATGTAAAGTGCATTACAAATAAATGTGTAATTATTATTACTTCCGCCAAGGAGGTTATGTTTTTGCCAGTTTGTTTGTTGTTTGTTTGTTGGTTGGTTTGTTTGTTAGCAAGATAACTCAAAAGTTATGGATGGATTTGAATGAAATTTTCAGGAAATGTTGATACTGGCACAAGGAACAAATTATTAAATTTTGGCGGTGATTGGGAGGGGGCTGATCTGCCTTGGCGGAGGTCTGCGCTCTCCGAGTGCTTTTCTAGTTATTATTATTATTATTATTAATAAATCAACAAATCATCACATTTGTTATTTAATGGAAAATTCGACATTACGCACTTCTGTTTTTTCGACATTTAGTAAATATCGGTAAAGTTTTGCGCAGATATCCAATGGAAAAGCAACTATATCGTGGCATAATGAGTCAGTTCTTTTCCAAACTGTACTGTCACTTATTTAATGCTTTGATACAGATTTGCTAAAAGCTGACAGGATGAGTCAACTAAGTCTTTGTTTGTGGAATCGTCTCCCTATGGGATGCCCTGTTGTCATATTAATGTTGCCTCAAAGAAAAGAGCTGACTCCCTGTTTTCGACGCATGCAGGATGTACACGGAGGCAGACACATGTTGTGGCAGTTGTTGCCGGCGATATATCCCGGCCCTCTGACTGTACGGGTCTCCCATGGCTCTCTCCCTAGGACTGTGAAAACATCTGTCACAGCGGCTGCCATTTTCCTCTGTGGTCAGAGCGTCAGGTGAAGGTGCTGCCTGCTAGCCTCATGACATGGTACACATGGGTACCTCCAACAACAGTGCTCATTAACAGGCAAATGGAGCAGGAGCCCCAGCAAATTGAGCAGCATTTCGCCAGGATCGGCCCTGCCAGATTGTTCAGATCGCCAAAGTGACATCACCAAGTGCCAGCCCCCTTTGCCCCCCCCCTCCGAAAAAAATTAACATCCCTAATCATCTGCCAGGCTAAACATTATTCTTCATGATTCAGATCAGCCATGCTTGCCCTCCACTCACCGAGTATCTCTCCTCTCTCTGGGCCAAAAGCAGCCAGCCTTGGACTGATTGCTCAGCCTTTTGTGCCCTTCGTTTGTGAGAATGGCAAATCGATTCAAAAATCATCACCCATGAGCAACCCTCATGCAGAGCTCGGCGCGTGAATGTTGCAGATATGAAATGGAAATCAGGAAAACAAAAATGAGGCTCCTGGTTTTTTTTTTTTTTGGAATTATCACGAGTGAGAATTAAACTGTTAAAGTCACATACAAATGAATTTCTGTGCCGAAATATAAAGCAAAATAGGATGGAAACAAAAGGTTAAAAGGTCATTTGATATGTAACAAAGTAACATTTGTAATTAGCGAATGCATGTAAATATTTATAATATTAATCAGTCAAATACACTGTAGCACAAAAAGTTGGAATATGTTCTTTTTATTCTTATTTATACACATCAGTAATCACATTTAACAAGTTTCACTGATTACTTACTGAGTCCCAATTACACTTTATCTATTAAAAATAAATCACATTGTCACAATCATTTCATGCAAAGAGTTTTTTTTGTTTTTTTTTGTTTTTACCAACTTTATGGTGAACAGTGTAAGTGCTAACTATCACTTAATACCAATTTTCGCTTTAGTTAGTATTTATTTTCATCTTATATTTTGCATGAATAGCTCAGGTGTTAATATAATAACAGTGAAATTACTTGAAACATGGAAAACAAACAAAAAACTTGGCTGAAATAAAAAACAACACCTTCCATATTTAACCTTAAGACTCATTACATGCACACATTCTCTTTTAATCCCTAGAATATGCATTGTATTGTTTGCTTATTTCAAATAAATTTAATAGATAGTTTCATATTTTTTAGTCTTTAATTACAATGCTCTTTGTGTGATTTTGTAATTGTTGAAAAAACCTCTTTCTAATGTGATTAAAGTCAGAAAAATTTCACAATTTTCATGATTTTGTATGAAAAAAATATATGTTGGGGAAGGGAGGGAGGGAGAGATTTTGCCCATGAGTTTTATGTCACAATATGTAAGTGAATAGAGCATACTTAGCACCTATTTAAAGATATATTACGGAGCTTTACATCAGCATCAGCACGCAACATGTACAGCAAAAATACAAAATGTGCACAGAGCAGTTGGGTGCTTCTATAAAACTGGTCCCTAAAAACTGGACATGGGGGCTAAAAATTCCAACCAGATGTAGACTAATGTTATGAAGCAAGTTTGGAAGCACTTTGGGTCTATTCTAGAAATAAATTCTAGAAGCTATTTTTCAGATAAAACACATTTTTATATTATTTTACGTCACATTTAATACAAAAATCTGTATGTAACACGGTAAAAAGGACGCGAAAATTATGCGCTACTATTTTTTTGAATATCTCTTTATTCTCTTACAGGTACATTTTGGGAATTGAACTAATTATGCAAGGCAGAGTGTTTCACAAAATGATCGCTGTTGCAAAATGATTCGCGATTTATATGCGTTTAACAGGGCAGGTTCTGCATGTGACACAAGTGGACACGATGGGTTACACGCGAAACCTGGAATGAGACTGAGATTCATGAAAAACCCACGTCTGGATTAGGAAAAACCACTAGGATCATCATATTTAACACGGTGTCTTTATTTATAACGGTATATACGACCATTTCAAGCCATGTTTTTAAGATAAAACACACTGACACCTAGGTAGCTTTTCATGTCCCAATTTTGGTCCTATTTTTGGCCCAAATATTTGATAAAAAATTATTTCATTTGGGATGGCTCAGAACAAGAGTATAATTTTTTTTGGCATTTATCTGAGGTCATCATTAGGTCCCATCCTGGGGGGAAACATGTCTAAATTTGTCTTTTAGTATTGGGTCTAAAAAGCTGGAAAAATGCGAGGTACAAAATGAACCCAGTTTCATAGAAACACCCACCTCCTAAAATGACAGAATAATCAAGTTTGAGGAGGTATTTATATGAATCCAGAATTCTGTCTTTTAAGAAGTATAAAACCTCTGAAACTAATCCAAACTATATGTACTGTATGGCTACTACTATTCTAGAAAATGCTATTCTGGAAGTTAAGTTCCATCTCTCTATATCACACCTTAAGAGAAAACCATATTTATAAAGATCTGCAATCTGTAATTTTTTTTTTTTTTTCCAAACATAATCTCTATCATCTGTGAACTGTGGATGATTACAGTGTTTTTTCAGTATGTCATGTTATAACATTTTAACCTATTTATGTGTTAATAATAAGTATTATTCGAGTTACTCCTTTCCTTTTACCCTTATATTTTAAAATAATGATCCTGGTAGGGTTTATATGTACTAAAACACATTTGATGGTATATAACATAATGAAAAAATGCATAAATATTCAATTTTTTTATTACATTGGTGCAGTATTATATGAGTGGATAAGAGGAGCAGTCATTACACTTTATATCTCACTGAAATACTGACATATTTACTTGTAAGTGTTGTTTTTACCAGAGCTTTAAAAGCAGACAATAGTTTATATAACACAATACAACCTTATTTATCACTCGTTGCTTTTCCATTGGACATCTGCGCAAAATCTGACTGATATTTACTAAATGTAAAAAAAAAAAAACAGAAGTGTGCAATGTCGGTTTTTCCATTAAATCACTAATGTGATAATTATTTATCTATTATCATGAAATGACATTAGAAGTCATTCCATAACATGGCGACAAACGTAAATATGGTGTTGATTTACAGATATATTCATTATTATTATTATAAATTACCTCTTTATCTCGTACTTAATTAAAAAATGATCGGTTTCCTGGTGTGTCCACACATACTGCGACATGTTTCTTCTTCGCTTGTAACGTACGTCACCATCCGTTTTTTAAATTCACCTGACTCTAGTTGCGAAAAAAAAGGTCTTTCCATTGCAGTTTTGCGTGATATACCATTTGCGCTATGCCCGAAAAACCACCACTTGCCAGCGTAAAAACTTTTAACCGAAAAATGAGACTTTTGGTGAAATTGGCATTTTCCATTAGGTAAATTTTTATGCGCAAGTTATATTTGCGCAATTTGAGGGTCAATGGAAAAGCGGTCTACTATGACAGCAACACTTACACTGCAAAAAGAGTGTCTAAAAACAAGAAACAAACTCTAATATATGAGGAAAATGTACCTCAAACAAGTGAAATATCTGTCCATGCAGCAAGATAGTTTCACTTGAATTAAGATGATTAAATCTAGAAATAAGCATGTCTACAGATGTATGAACACTTAACCCTATAACGCCAAACATATCATATTTGATACATGAGTTTTGAAGCCACTACATGATCTGTGTGATTTTGTTTTTTTCTTGAAAACCTGATGTATACATTAGATACATACAATACACATATAATCCACCAGGGGGGAGGCCATTCGTTCACCAGAGGCCTTTCCATTGCAGTTTTGCTATGATATACCATTTGCGCTATGCCTGTAAACCACCTCCTTCCAGCGTAACAACTTTTAATCGAAAAATGTGACTTTTGGTGAAATTGTCATTTTTCCATTAGGTACATTTTTATGCGCAAGTTATATTGCGCAGTTTGAGGGTCAATGGAAAAGCGAATACTATGACAGCAACACTTACACTGCAAAAAAGAGTGTCTAAAAACAAGATAAAAACACTAAATCTGAAGAAAAAGGTACTCATAACAAGGGAAATATCTGTCCATGCAACAAGATAATTTCTCTTGAATTAAGATGATTAAATCTAGAAATAAACATGTCTACAAATTTATGAACACTTAACCCTGGTAACGCAAACATATCATATTTGATGCATGAGTTTTGAAAGCCCTCTACATGATCAATGAGATTTTTTTTCTTGGAAAACCTAATGTATACAATTAGATACATGCAATACACAGATAATCCACCAGGGGGGAGGCATTCGTTCACCAGAGGCCTTTCCAGTGACACAAGACTGTCATTAATGAGGAAGGAGACAGAACTTTAACCAATTTTGAAAAGGAATTACCAATTTGTTAGACATGTTTGTGTTATATTATGTTTTTTGTTTGTTCAAAAATAGTAATATTCGAACTTTACCAATTTTGAAAAGGATCATTAATCTAGAAATAAGCATGTTTACAGATTTATGAACACTTAACTCTATAAAGCCAAACATATCATATTTGATACATGAGTTTTGAAGCCCTCTCATGATCTGTGTGATTTTTTTTTTCTTGAAAAACCTGATGTATGCAATTAGATACATGTAATCCAAAGATAATCCACCGGGGGAGGCTTCGTTCACCAGAGGTCTTTCCATTGCACTTTTGCGTGATTATACCATTTGCGCTACACCCAAAAAACCCCTCTTGCCAGCGCAAAAAACTTCTAATCGAAAAATGAGACTGGCGAAATTATCATTTTTCCATTCGGTACATTTTTATGCAGAACTGATATTTGCGCAATTTGAGGATCAATGGAAAAGCGACAACTGTAGGGTCAATTTTGTTATTATCAACTAATGTGTCATAAAAGTATTGGTGGACATGGACATTGCTTGTGTCATATGCACAGTATGTAATCTAGTAAATAATACTGTAAGTTAAGTGATTGTGCAGTAGGTTTTGCGAATCTGTTTCCACGTTCTTGCACATCCATTAAGATCCTACACTTGATTCTGTCCAAATCTGGTCTTTTCCATCTGATCCTGCCCGCCGGTTGCTTCATGTTTCCTGTGATAGCTACATCATGCATCTTCACACAAAAATCCCTCAGAAATTTTACAAAAAAAAATCTCCAGGAAGAAAGATCAACAGCGGGAACAGAGAGGAGGCTTGGCATATTTAATTAATTACTGCATATTAGAATGTTTGTTTACAGAAATGAAGTGCTACAAGAGGTCTGTGTTAATTAATTTAAAGTGTACTTCCCCCCTCACTCCCCACAATGTGTTGACGACGGCTGCTGAGGTACTTTCATGGCAGGTAAACCTATGTCTCATTGGATTTCCATCAATGGCTCTGAGGTGTGTATGGAACGAAAGCGTGCCACACAGATTAGGGAGAGTGTTAACATGATTGCTGATTAATAAAGCCAATTAGAATTCACAGCAAGGCGACGAGAAGAGCAGATCAGTGCAATTATGACAAGAGCAAAGGAGATTGTCTGAATGAAGAATCAAAACGTACTGTAGATAAACCAGCTCCTTATGATCACCCTGTTTCTACATTTTCAGTGTCCAAATGCTGAAAAAATGCAAAGAACAATATATTTATTTGCTCTCAAACTATGCATTTACATTCCGCAGTAGCAAAAGGTCGAGAGGTTAGAATTTCTCTGTAATATTCGTGTATATTGAGCATTTTCCACTCAAAATAATTGCTCCCTGGCTTTTAAGATTGATTTGATTCTTGTATTTGCTATATTATTGCCATATATTTGTTAATAAAAGATATTTAGATTATGATAAAAGAAAATAAAATGGTCTGAATGCACAATCAAAGAGCATGTCACTCAGATTTTTTATTTTTATTTTATTTTTACATTTTTTATCGTCTAAATGTTAAACAAACACAAAGTTCAGGAGTGCTAACTAAATTGCGGCATGGACCATCATTTAATATAGTTATCTTTTGTCAAACTATGCATGTAGATTCTGAGACAATGAGGAACATTAGAAAAAGGTCGAGAGGGTAGAATTTCGCTGTAATATTGATATATTTTGAATGTTTTCCACTCAAAATAATTGCTTCCTGGCTTTTAAGATTGTTTTGATTCTTGTGTTTGCTGTATTACTGCCATATACTTGTTCGATAAAAACATTCACATTATGACAAGAGAAAAAAAAATGTCTGAAAGAGCAATCAAAGAGCATGTCAAACAGATTTTTTTTTTTTTTTTTTTTTGTGTCTAAATCTTAAACAAACACCAAAGTTCAGGACTATTAACTACTAAACTACGGCATGGACATCATTTAATATATTTATTTGTCCTCAAACTGTATTTTAGACCATGCAGATGCTGAAATGTGCAAACTAACATCATCAGTAATTTAAAAAAAAACAACAGAAAAATAACACAAGTGAGCTAGTATCCATTATTTTTGTAATGCAAATAAATATTTGCTGACTAGAAGCAATAAAATGAGGTCATATACATGTATGGACCTTCAAAATTCTACAGATTTCTTTGTCATTTTATCTATTTATTTATTTTTATCCTATGTTTTGTACTGTTTCTTCAAGGCGAGGTTTCACTGTTTTATATGACGTCATAAAAATAATAATGAAACCTCTAGTATAATCTCAGATGACAAAAATGCAGGTTAAAATTGGTTATTGTTATGCTAGCTTTTGGAGCTTGTAGTGACCATATTTGGACAAAGGGGCGGAGCCAGAGGCAAACTAATGCTAAACGCTATCTTATTGACTCTGTAAAACTATAAACTTCATCAAGCACTGTATATTAAAGTCCAGTTTACAGTGTTTTTCATGTAACCAATTACATTACATTACTTTTTTTGCATTTGGCAGACACTTTTTTCCAAGTGACTTCAGGGGAAAAACTAAAATAAAGCATTAAAAATACGAGAATAGGTTAAAGACATAAAATAGCTGTACAATTAAAACAGTGTCGTACCGAACATAAATTAAGCAAAATAATAGACTAAAATAAAAGCATAGATTAAACGACATAAAAACAGCTGTACAATTAAAAACAGTGAAATAAAAATACCAAGTAAAACAACAGAATAAACATAATACTAATAATAATAATAATAATAATAATAATAACAATAATAATTAACCACAATTCCTTCAAGCATTTTAATAATAAAACTAAAAGCGTCACACTTCTGACATCACAGCTTTCTATTCGACCTGAGATCAATAATTACTGGTAAAGCATTTAACGATCGACTATCAGAAGTTCCAAGTAAAGCAAATGAAACCAGAATCACTAATGGAAAAAAAAAAAACAAAAAATACTGACAATCTTTTAGAGAAATTTCAGTTCAGGTCAGAGGGAATCAGAGCTTTTTGGAGTAGCATCTAGTGCGCCCGTTAGTGGTATTACACTTTAAAATACTTTCACATTAGCATCACCCTACTCCATTATCAAAACATACACTAATCAGCTTATCCACTTACTCTATTTTATTTATTTATTTATTTATTTTTACATTTGCAGACTATAAACATCAAAACTAAACCCAATTTCTAGGTACATTAACCACTCAAGCGCTGGATAGACTATCAACCTCCATATTTATCTTTCCTCTAACTGTATTTTTAGATTGTGCAGTGCTGTGAAAAGGAGTGAGAAGTGCTTATCCATGTGTCCTGTTGACTTTTTTGTTGCCACTTTATCAGTGTGTCTGGGAGTGAGGCGCAGCTCTGCACACACAGTATAACCAGAGTCTCAGGAGGTCTCTCTCTGGACAATGATGTATTTAAGCCCCTCCAGAGGTCAGATGGACTCTGTCCAGAACATCACCTGCAATCAATAGTGTTGGTAAACCAGGCACAACTGAGCAGACATGGAGGGTCCTCTTCTAAACACACTGTGAGGGAACCGCATGGACCATTGCACTGCTAAAACTGGGAGAAGAATAGCTTGACGTGCTGCTACTTAAACGCCGGCGAGGGAGAGAGGACTTATTTATGTTGGGATCCACATGAAGGCTCACCTCAGTCGAAACACTTCCCTAAAAAGTAGGCAGCGGAAAATGTACCAGTGCAAATGAAAACTAAGCTGTGTTAGATCATTGTCATTTATGAATGTCAAAAAATAAAGTAAATGTGTTTGGCAAATGTTGAAAAAAATGACTAAGGATGTTACCTCATTTGGTCCGTTTTAACCCTTTCATGCATAGTGGTCACTACCAGTGGACAGCTACATCTGTTCTCTTGCATATTCATAGGTTTTTGTTTTAGTTCCATATAGTCTCTCTTGTAGCACTTTGAGATTCTGCTGAATGAAAAGTGCTTATAAATGCAATTATATTATTATTATCATTGTATCAGCCAACACAGTGGACACTTACAGGGGGGGGAAGCAAAAATTTACAATGAACATTTCGTTGTTTTTTCTCAGCAGTCAATTGTTTTGAAACCAAACATATATTGATGTCATAATCATACCTAACACTATTATCCATTACCTTTTCAGAAAACTTTTGCCCATATGCGTAATTCAGGAAAGTAAACGTCAAAGAGTGTGTGATTTGCTGAATGCACTCGTCACACCAAGGAGATTTCAAAAATAGTGGAGTGTCCATAAAGACTGTTTATAATGGAAAGAAGAGAATGACTATGAGCAAAACTATTACGAGAAAGTCTGGAAGATACTATTAAAGAAGAATGGGAGAAGTTGTCACCCGAATATTTGAGGAACACTTGCGCAAGTTTCAGGAGCGTGTGAAGGCAGTTATTGAGAAAGAAGGAGGACACATAGAATAAAACATTTTCTATTATGGAAATTTTCTTGTGGCAAATAAATTCTCATGACTGTTCAAAAAACTAACTGGTCATACACTGTCTTTCAATCCCTGTCTCAAACTATTGTAATTTTGCTTCCCCACCCTGTATGCATCATCCCATACACTGCAGTTCATACCATTTCTGTAACCTTGCTGTTCTTGATAAACCTGATCTGAAGAAATACATTTTAAATCAATTGCTAATTGTTATTAGACTATAAATAACACTTTTCTTAATTAAAAAAAAAAAAAAAATTGCCTATTATCTCCATGAAGTTAGTAATAACTAGTATTAGAGCATGTTAAAATGTGAGAAAACATCAGATTAGCTGCATGAAGAATGTTTTGTTTCATAGTTTTTCTTCTTCCCACTCCTTTTCGAGCGTAGATGAATGATTTTGGAATTTTGAATTTGCGTTTATTCTGTAAAATGCTCGAAATAAACAAAAAATGAATGAATGAATGAATGAATGAATAGTTTTTCACACAGTATACCACTTTCTGATGATGGGTTTTAAATACATTTCTTTGCTTCAAAAATTAAACAGATGGTGTCCAGCTGAGCAGACGTGTTTGTAACTCCATGAAAACAGGTTCATAAAAAAAAAAAATAAAAAAAATAAAAAAATTCAATTGCATTGTTTTTTCATGCCTAAAGACAAATAAAAACACTCAGGAAAAAAATCTCGACTCAGGTTCTCATAATTCATGCATGAAAGGGTTTAAAGGGACCAGAGTTTGTTTCCTCAGAAAGTCTGGACTGTTTTTTTAGGTGTGATACAAACATGCGAACTCTGATTTGAACCAACAAGCGGTGGTCTGGGTCCGCTTCCAAACGGACTCTGTGCCGGTTCACTTCTGGTGTGAATGTAACCGACCTCGAACCGAACCAAACTAAGGGATCTTGCGCCTTTTTGTGCTTGACGAGCCACCGTAGCGCTGGAAGTAGCTGAGATTTACAGGTGGTCAGCGCTAACAGCAGCAGCAGCCATGAGCCGTGGACAGACGTGGAGCAATGAGGAAACTGAATGTGCCACTGATATACTGGCTCCGAATGAGCTTTTCTTGAGTGTTAACATTATTTTCGTAAATTTGTGTCTGTAAAACATACAATAAATATTCCGAAAATGATGACTGTATGTAGAAACCACCACATCTATTTTCATCAACACCAGCTGTCTCTGGTTCACCCCGCCCCTGACTTTTCTGTCCAATGCTAGCGCAGTTCATCACATGCTTGCTTCTGTTGACGCATTTTGGTCCACTAGCAAAAGTGCAATGAGAATGCGATCAGACCCAAATGAAAAAAATCAAGTCCGCATTCGATCCGAATCAAATAAGCGGACCAAAGGACTTTTCAGTTGTAAATACATCCTAAGAAACTGTATTCATTAAAGCAGTGGTTCTCAAACTTTTTACAGTGGAGTAATCTCCGAAATATCCTTTTTTTTTTTTTTTTTTTTTTTTTTTTTTTAGCTAAGCACCCCCAAGTCTTTTATCAGTGTTTTTGATTGAAAAAAAAAAAAAGAGGCAAATTTGGTCAAAGGTGTTGGTTTATATTTTCAAAACTTGTAAACGGACAACATATATTTAACTGTAACATATATTTAAAAACAAAAAAAAAAATACAAATTAAAGGAAATTTTGTGTGCAAAATATAAACTGAAAAGTGCCCCTTTTTACATTGAAAAGAAAAATAAATAAACTGGTCTTTAATTACCTCCGGCAAGTGAAACGACAGACATTATGTTTTCATCAGGGTTTGTCTGTCTGTCTGTCTGTTTGTTTGTTTGTCTGTTAGCAAGATAACTCAAAAAGTTATGGACAGATTTTTCATGAAATTTTCAAGAAATGTTGATACTGGCACAAGGAACAAATGATTGAATTTTTGGTGGCGATCGGGGGGCGTTTTTTGTTTGTTCATCTGTCTGTAGCAAGATAAGTCAAAAAGTTATGAATGGATTTGGATGAAATTTTTGGGAAATGTTGATACTGGCACAAGGAAGAAATGACAAAATTTTGGTGGGGATGGGGGGGACTGATCTTTCTTGGTGGAGGTCTGCGCTCTCCGAGTGCTTTTCTAGTTAATAAATGAAACTGTCATCAACAAAAAATAATCACTTAGTTACTAAAATCAACTCACTTTGAATAACATAAAATAGAAATGTTCTTAAAATGTTACTAAAACTTAATGGACAAACTATGTAAAACCTGTAACTGATGTGAATTGAATATACTGGTTTTGTGAAAACATGTGTCTGATATATAATTCTGTTTTGGTCAGTGTAAACATACACACCTTATTGTGTCTTATCTTATTGATAAAGAAGCGGAGGAAGCCCTCTCCTCCTGCTCACTTGTTATTTTTGTTCTATATTTAACTAAAAAAATTGGATTCGCAACTCACTCTTCGTTCACATTTAAGGTGTGGACACTGAACTGCAGTTTTGTACAATCTGCTTTTCTGAATAAACAAAAATGGAAAAAAAAAAAAAAATGTTACCAAAACTTAAACAAGATTATTGACAATAAAACTATTATATAAGTGTATTTATTGTGTTTTAGATTTCAGTTTTAATTCCTATTATTTATTTTGTGTTCGGTACATGATGACTTATTTAATGTATTTTTCCCAAAAATTTCAAGTACCCCCTGGGCTTCTTCCAAGGACCCCTGAGGGTTTGTGTACCCCACTTATAGAGCATGTACTGGCTTAATGTTTTGCCTTCATTTACTATGTTTATTTACATGCTAATATTTCACTATTATTCAGAATATGACACAATTTGGACCACATAAATAGCATATCCCGATTAAAACCTTACTGCAAATGCTCTGATACAGGTGTATATGATATTGTAGGGCACAGGTGTCTAACATATGGCATGGGGGCCAAAACCGGCCCGCCAAAGGTTCCAATATGGCCTGTGGGATAAATTTGCAAAGAGCAAGTTAGGGCATCAAAGTCAAAAATAATATCATAATAACCTAAAAATAATGACAACACCAATTTTTTTCTCTTTGATTTAGTGCAAAAAACATTAAATTATGAAAATGTTTACATTAACAAACTATCCCTTAACAATAACATGTGAATAACTTGAACAAAATGAAGAAATGAAGAAAATTAAGTGTAATTTTAACAATTTTCTGCCTATTACTAAATGTTTTGTGCGTATGTATAAATGATAAGTCGAGACATAATATTGATAAAATTGTACGTTTATTTCTTAACAAATTCTGTTTTTTTCAGGTTATTCACATCCCTTTTTGTTTGGATAGTTTGTAAATGTAAATATTGGCATAACTGAACATTATTTTTTGCACTAAATAATTTGGAGTTGTCATTTTTTATTGATTTCATGCTATTATTTTACTGGTCCGGCCCACTTCAGATTAAATTGGGCTGAATGTGGCCCCTGGAAGAAATGATGTTTGACAGCCCTGTTGTAGGTATTGTCTGGGTTTTTAGAGTGGTATTTGGGGTGTCATTGCAGGTTTTAACCACAGCATCTTTGTGTTTACATTCAGCTCAATATGTCGAATACAAGCAGATTACACTGGTCAACAACAAATTTATAGTTTAAGTTTTTTGAGCTGATTTAGGATAATTTTGCTGTGCTGAATCCAAAATCACATTAATTTTGCTGAATCAGGTCAACTTTCTGACTACGCTACATATTGGCTTTTTAACATTTTTGCTTACATTTATGGGCATTTTCACATCATACGATACAAATTCTTTCATATTTCTTGCAATAAACAAGTTCTGAAGATTTTACTTTTGCCAATTTATGATTAATGTTTTTTTTTAATATTACAGGTGAATGAAATGGCTTTGACTAGAAGCTCTTGCAAAATAAGCCTGACGTATTCTGCTACATCTGCGGTGAATACATAATAAATAATAAATACATCCTGTTAGAAAATGATTTTTTTTCTCTTAAAACCTATTTTGAGTGAGAACTCTATAAAAAAATCAACTGATAAAGTCACAAAAATGTAATCAATTTTGTGAGAAGATCAAATTTTTCAAAATCAAATTAGCAAAAAAACCTGACCTGATTGAGAAAAACAGATGTCATTTTTGGATTTAGTGGTGCAAAATGGTCCTAACTCAGTTGAAAAAACCTAGACAACTTGCAAAAACATTTTTGTAACCCAGTGTTATTAGAGTAGAGATATGGCCAAAGGAGAAGCTCACAGAAAACACTTGTCAAAGACTCAAATATCAAATCCCTTATGGATACATGCTAATATATGTTACAGCACTGATGTTTCTTAGAAGGTGGTTGAAGGGATGAAACAGGAGGGCTGTATTTGCACAGTAGGTGAAATGGAAGAAGCAAAATGAGCCACGGTGGATCTGGAAAATTTTTACACGGGGTGGCAAACAGGTGGGAAGATGTCATAGCAGGGAGGCATTGGAGAACAGAACACGAGAATTTACATATATATGTTAATGGATTTTAAAAAGGAGCCATAAAAATACCTATGGTTATATAATGGTCTGTATCAATACATTAACAGGTGTTATGTGTGCACAGGAGGAACAAAAGCAGTGTTAAAACAAAACTGTGTAGCTCTTAAAACAGTAACATTAAAATATGGAACAAGTAAAAGTTCTACACTATAAAAATTATAACTGCTTCTAAGATGTAGTGGAATACAAGTATTTTATGTTGAAGTGCTTTTATATAGTGTTGGTTTGCTTTTAAAACAGTTACAAGGGTATGGTACTGCATTGGGGATGCAGCTGCCCCCCCTTGGCCCCCCTATAGATCAGCCCCTGAAAATGACCCAATCAAACAGTGATAGTCATATAAGTACATATTACATTAAATACCACCATGTAAATCAGATTATCAACTGAATATCTCCTATGTGAGACAAATAAACAGCTTTTTTTTTTTTTTTTGTTTTTTTTTTTAAATAGAATAAGTACAATAATCATTAGAATATTTTGTACTTCATCATTTGAGAACTGTAATATTTCCTAAAACTGAGGTTATTTCCATCTATTTCCCTTTAAAAGTGTTGCAACAAATTATATTAAGTCAACATTTCACCCTAGGTCACAATTCCTATGTATTTATTGATATGAGAATATGGTACAGTTATAATGCACTGGTAATATCGATGCTTAATGTTATATATGGATGCCTCTATGAAACTGGTCCTAAAACAGGACATGGGGACTAAAATTAAACCAGATGTAGACTAATGTTATGAAGCAAGTTTGGAAGCACTTTGGGTCTATTTTAAAAACAAACACTTACCGAGATAAAAGAGAAACTATTTTTCATATAAAACACATTTTATATTATTTACACTGTATTTAATATAAAAATCCACATGTAACATGGTCAAAAGGACACGAAAATTGCATGCCACTAATTTCTTTGGAGTATTTTTTTTAATCTCTCACAGGTACATTTTGGGAATTGAACTAATTATGCAAGGGAGAGTGTTTCACAAAAATTACCACTGTTGCAAAATCATTTGTGATTTATTTGTGTTTAAATGGGCAGGTCCCGTATGTAACGCAAGTGGATACGATGGGTTACATACAAAACCTGGAATGACATTAAGATTCTTAAAAAACCCATATGTCTGGATTAGAAAAACCACTAGGATCATCAAATTTAACACAGTGTCTTTCTTTATAAGACCATTTACAGCCATGTTTCCAGATCAAATGCACTGACACAAGGGTAGCTTTTCATGTCCCAATTTTGGTCCTATTTTTGGCCCCAATATTTTATTAAAAATTCATTAATTTTGGGATGGCTCAGAACAAGAGTATAATTTTTTTGCATTTATCTGGGGACATCATTAGGTACATCTCAGGGGAAATATGTCCAAATTTTCTCTTTTATTATTGAGTCTAAAAAGCTGGAAAAATGCCAGATACCAAAATATACCCAGTTTCAGAAAACCACCTATATATATATATATATATATATATTATATATATATATATATATACAATAATATATACTAATCAATGTATACATTAGTTAAAACAGCATTGTTAAAAAAGCTTATACAATATAGATTAAAAGCACATTCAGTTGACTTAAATACAGTGCAGTGCATATTAGCAAGAAGAAAGAGAATCATCCAAGTGTGATGACACTGAAGGTGCAGTATTTTGGGCATAAATTGTACGCACAAAATTTGCAGTAATGATACTAAGGATGTGTTTTTACTTTTCATTTTGTAACTGAATGATGCACAGTCATGGAAAAAAATATTAGACCATCAAAAGTCATCAAAAGCAATGGTTAAGCAGTCAAGTATTAACTCCTTTGTGTGTAACTAAAACATACAAAAGAAAACATGGAATGCCTAAAAGCACTGTTTTTGTCAGTACAATGCCATAGATGTTGATGTAAGAACTGAAGTGATTTTGGTATTATCAAGAAAAACATGGACAATGGATAGATGTCAGCTCCGAAATTAAACTCTTATGAGCTATTTTTGTTATTATCATTATATTTGTCCAAACAAATGTACCTTTAGTCGTACCAGGCATTAAAATGAACAAGAAGAAATCTTTTGAATTGAAGAAAACAAGGGTGGTCTAAGAATTTTTTCCGATACTGTATGACAGGGGTGTCGAACTCATTTTAGTTCAGGGGCCACATTCAGCCCAATATGATATAAAGAGGGCAGGACCGGTAAAATAATATAAATAATAGGATAAGTGTCAACTTCAAAGTTTCCTGTGCTTTTGAGTGAAAAAAGTTAAATTCCGTAATAAAAATGTTTACATCTATGAACTGTACTGGAACATATCATGGTAAAAATATGAACAACCTAAAAATTCTTACGAAAAATAGGTGCAATGTTAACAATGTTACATCTCAGTTTATTATTAATACATGTGCATTATAACTTACAGATCACAGTAGATCAAAAACGTACAAAACATTTAATAACAGGCAGAATATTGGTACAATTCTACACACTACTCTTAAGACTTTTCAGGTTGTTCATATTTGTTCAGGTTATTCACATTATTTATAAAAGGCTAGTCTGTAAATGTAAACATTTTTGTGTAATTTTCCTTTTTTTTTTTTTTTTTTTTTTTACACTAAAATAGAAAAAAATGCAGTTTTCATTATTTATAGGTTATTATGATTGGATTTTACTGGTCTGACCCACTTTAGATTGAACTGACCTAAAATGATTTTCACATCCTTGATTGATACTATCTTCAGTGTAATTTTTGCATTTCACACATTCACCCCAGGGGCCAGATTGGACCCTTTGGCGGGCCGGATTTGGCCCCCGGGCCACATGTTTGACACCTGTGCTGTATGAGATGCTGCCATGTCAGTGTTTATTGTGAATGTAAATATCTTGGCTTTGTGTCTCCATTATCATCATCTCCTTTGTCTTTTATAGGTTTTTTTTGCACATTTGTTTTTCCTCTACTTCATATAAGACATTTTCACATCACTTTTCTAATTTCCATCCATAATGTCTTCTTTTTTTAATCCCACAAAAAAAAAAAGAGCTAAACTCTGATGGCTCCGTCTGCAAACCCCATAAGCGAAGACACATTTTTTTTGTTCCTTTTTAATGCTCAGTCTTGCGATTTTTTTTACGATACCAGCTCCAACTGGCTGACAAATACTGCAGCCGGGTGCTTACATCTTCATCGTGAGCGAGCCTTTTCCAAAGTGGACCAGATTCAATCATGTCTGTGCGAACTTGAGCCCCAAAACAATGAATGCAGAGGCACTGAGTGTCAACTGCAAGTGGGTTTTGAAGAATTGGCATAGTCATTTAGGCAGCACCTCACATCCTTCACAAACAAATGAAGCCCCCAGCGCTTCAAAGTGAGATTGATCTCCTTTTGAGACTCGGCACAGAACACTGGGATTCTGAATATTGAGAAAGGTGCCTCTCTCCATGGAAACCCAGTAAGTACGGCCCCTCCCCCCCATCCCATCCTCCACTGGAGTGATGTAGAAAAAGGACCCGGTGGAGTTTTCAACTTCATCAATATTCACTCATTCATCGTGAATCCTGGCAGCAAATTCTCGACTGTATTACTGGATGGATGTTCTCCTTTGTCACCGTGAGGAGTGTCTGAAATGGAATTTTAAATTAGAATAGAACAATTCCCAATTTTTATGGACTCCGGTCACAGCCATATATATCACTTAATGATGGAAAACTTTTCAATTTTCTGTGTAGGTCTTTGGCACTATCCAGCCATTAAATAGGTCAGGGATGAATGTGCATAGTTTACTCTATAAGAGATGGGAAACCCTGTGTTGTGTTGATAAGACAGCTTATTTAAGTTTGCAAAAAAACATAATCAATAACAAGAAAAAAATAAGATTTCCTCAAGCTTGCCCACTTTATTGCATTCCGATAGAATTCCAGCAAAGAAAAAAAAAAAAAAAAAAATCAGCTGTTGATGAAGATGTTTCTCCTTTAAAGGTTTAAAGTCGGTGAACCCAGTAAGTGAACGCATCATATCAACCCCGGTCAGATCTGGTCACCCTCGCTCTCAATGACCCATGTGTGCATGGGTCACAACATCTGCAAAAGCCTGTGACAGAGATGCAGCGAAAATCTTTTCACGCTGCGCTGTCAATATGTGTTGAAATTTGGTTATTGCCTGATTAGCATGACAAACTGCTTGCGGTGTAATTAGATTAGTGTTCGTACATATCAGTGTGATAAAGGAGAGGCATGTCATGCTGCAAACTGTGCATGCTCTTTAGATGGAAAATCCAAGTGTTTTGCGGTTTGTTGTAAAATATGATCAATATGTTCTTGATGAGGTGCTCATTTTTAAACAACCAGTCACTAGAATCCAGTGTATAATCTGAAGTTTGGACAAAAATATACTCTAGTTGAATAATTTATATTCAGACACATTCTTTTTATACTTATTTATACACACCAGTAAGTCCCAGTTACACTTTATCAATCAAGAATGAATCCAATTACCTTAATAATTTCAGGAAAAGAGGTAAAAATATGTTATTCCAACTTTATCGACAACAGTGTATGTTTCATATCAACATTTTTAGGGTATTTCATCACAAAAACAATATGTTCATGAACAGAATTTAAAGATTGTCATGATTAGGTTTAAATAGTCGTTGCTTTTCCATCGGACATACATGCAAAACTTTACCGATATTTACTAAATGTCGAAACAGAAGTTGTATTGTCGGTTTTTCCATTAAATTACAAATGCATTATTTGTTTATTTATTATCACGAGATGACACAAGAAGTCATTCCATAAACATGACAACAAACGTAAATATGGTGTTGGTTTACAGATATATTCATTATTATTATATATTATCCCTCTATCCCGTACTAAATAAAAAATTATTCGGTTTCCTACTGTGTCCACACATACCACACCATGTTTCTTTTGAAATTCTTCTTCTTCGCTAGTTGTAACGTCCATCAACATTCAGTCTTTTTTATACAAAAAGGTCTTTCAACTGCAGTTTTGCATGATATACCAATCACACTATGCCCCCCCCCAAAAAAAAACACCTCTTGCCAGTGTAAAAACTTTTAATTGAAAAACTAGAGTTTGGGCGAAATTGTTGTTTTTCCATCGGGTAAATTTTTATTTGCAAGTTATATTCACGCAATTTGAGGGTCAATGGAAAAACGACTAGTGACTGTACTCATTTTGGGATTACAGGAAAATATCAAAAATTTTGCAAAGATATATATATATATATTTTTAAAAGCAATAGAATTGGTAAGAATTGGACCAAACTATACATATAACATGTTTCCTATCTGTAACCGAAAGGTTTTTTTTTTTACCTAAACATAGAAACTTACAGGAGACAAGATGCAAATTCTACTTTCTGTTCTTTTGTGCATTTTTTTATTTTTTTTTATTTTTTTTATACTAGATGTTTTTCTGCTAAATTTTGCTTATTTCATCCACATTAAAGGTTATATATTACATTTAAAATGGAGTCATTGCTCATTGTTTGGTTAATTTGTCTTCTGTTTTATGCACTAAAGGGGTTAATGCAGTGTTTTTCAACCTTGGGGTCGCCTGGAATTCAGATGGGGTCGCCTGAAATTTCTACTTGATTAAAAAAACAAAAAAAACAAAAAAAACGTACTAATAAAAAATATATGGTGAGTTGAGAGAGACAATCACAATACGTAAAAGACATGACAAACTGTGAAGCTGAAACTGAAGGACTGTGGTTCTGTTTAACTGTCAAATGTTCATTGTGGTCGGTTTCAGATGCTGCAGCTCTTTCATAATTCATAGTTTGAGTTCTTGTTTGTTCAGTATTAATTGTCAGCCTTGTAAATCCAAGCTGGACTGACTGTACATATCCTGACCAAGGAAAATCAAATTCTCTCTTTGTGCAGTAATCTACACCTGGCTTTTCTGCCTCCGTCCATAATAATATACATTATATAGACTAAATGTCATCTAAAATTAATGTTTATTTGCAACATAGTATAGCAAACTATTACAAGATCAAAAGAAATACATTTTTGCAAAAAAAAAAAAAAAAAGTCTCAGTTTTGAATGTCTGGGGTCACCAGAAATTTGTGATGTTAAAATGGGGTCACGAGCCAAAAAAGGTTGGGAAACACTGGGTAAAGATGTATGTTATGTTAAGTTGCAGTTCTTTTCTAATGGTATATATATTTGGTTCAACTAGTTTCGCTTTCACACTGCTAATGTGGAACTGGACAAATAAATCCTCTACATCCTCTATGTGAGTTTTATTGTAAAAATGGACATCTGATATTGAAATGTCATTACTTTACCTCATTTTTATCCCTCAAAGACCAAGCAACAAAAAGCATCTACTGATCTAAAATGTTAAATAACTTTGGAACCATTGATCCTATCAATACATGTAAATAATTATATATACATGTAAATAATAATAGCAAAAACAAAAAAAAATTTTTTAAATGGGGTCACGAGCCAAAAAAGGTTGGCATAAACTGGGTTAATATCTGTAGAATCAAGCTAAGGCATTGGAAGATTCAATAAAATATTCCAAAAAAAGCGTCCACTTTTAACAGTTCTCATCCTATAAAGAAACTAAAGCATGAGTTTTATCTATTACACTGGGTTACAAAAAAATGTTTTTTGCAAGTTGTCTAGGTTTTTTCAACTGAATTAGGACCATTTTGCACCGCTAAATCCAAAAATGACATCTGTTTTTCTCAATCAGGTCAGGTTTTTTTTGCTAATTTGATTTTGAAAAATTTGATCTTCTCAAAAAAACTGATTACATTTTTGTGACTTTATCAGTTGATTTTTTTATATAGTTCTCACCCAAAATAGGTTTTAAGAGAAAAAAAAAAAAATTCTAACAGGATGTATTTATTATTTATTATGTATTCACCGCAGATGTAGCAGAATACGTCAGGCTTATTTTTGCAAGATCTTCTAGTTGAAGTCATTTCATTCACCTGTAATATTAAAAAAAAAAAAAAAACATTAATCATAAATTGGCAAAAGTAAAATCTTCAGAACTCGTTTATTGCAAGAAATATGAAAGAATTTTGTATCATATGATGTGAAAATGCCCATAAATGTAAGCAAAAACGTTAAAAAGCCAATATGTAGCATAGTTCAGAAAGCTGACCTGATTGAGCAAAATTAATGTGATCTTTGGATTCAGCACAGCAAAATTATCCTAAATCAGCTCAAAAAACTTCAACAATAAATTTGTTGTTGACCAGTGTTATCCAAACGCTTCCTCTGAGCTTTGTGTTATTTATCCCACTGTGTAATCCAAACCTGCAAATTCACACTAAATGCTCTTTTAATCACTCAGCTTGAAACCTGAATTAATTACAAATCTGCGACAAAAAGGGTATTTTGTCATAAAAATGTTAATTACCAGGGGGTACTGACCTCCCTTTTGGCGTTGTGTATCCCCAGCTGAGGACAGGGCGTTTGTCCACTGTTGCCACTTAATGACGGTAATATTAAACACTCACAGAATGTTGTCGCGCTTTTGTCCTCATTCATATCAAAATGAAGTTCTTGGAGGCCCACATTTATCAATCACGGCAGGGCTCCAGCTGTTCACGAGTCTTTGGCCTGGCTTCAACAGCCGGGCTTACAAATTGTCTGTGAATAGCGTCGAGCAAGGCCCCTTCAACCCCCTTTTGTCACCGTCTCCTGACAAATGCTCCTCGGCTGCCTCTCCCAGACACATGCCTCCTTCCTACCTTCTGCTCTCTGCTATCAGATGGCCTGCTTTGCATTCTCGCATGGTTCGCTGTGATCTGCTTTATCTCCGTGGCTGCTGGAAGCCCGGCGTCAGACGGGGGTTATATCACATTCACAGTAATGGTCTGGATCCAAACTGCTGAATGCATTTCCCCTCTTTGGCTGCGAACTGGGATTATTATGCAAAACCTGTGTGCTGTTTTCCCAGTTAAGATACTTTTTAGATTTTATTTCAACATTATGTCTCCGGAGATGTATCACCTCTTTTTTTTTTTTTTAAGTAAGACCTGGTCAAAAGGAAGCACGTGGGATATTTTAATGGTTTAAAAATGTTCATGTGGTGCTTTTTAAAACACATTTATTCAGTTTTTTTTTATTCAGTTGTGGATGTGATATTACATCTGTGACATCCATGAACTTGTAACTTTTTCTATATCGAGAATACATTAGTGATTTTGCTTTTACTTTGAGAAAAAAATGTCAGAAATGTTAGAGACAATAAATTTTTCAGTTGTGATGATCAGTTACTTTCTATTTTTCTGTATTAATGGTGGGAAGATGTGTGAAAAAAAATCATGTTTTTTTTGTTCTGTTTTGGAAGAAAAAGCTTCTTTCTGTCTTTGAATTTGCAAGATTTTAGATTTGTTGAACCTGTTTTACTGTTTCCATTTTATTGTTCTGTGCACCACTTTACAACTTAGTTAAAAAAAAGAGCTAATTAAAATAAAATGTTACAACTAAAACTCCTGCACTTAAAACTTCATTTAATTTATCATGCTAGAAATAGTTAACTGGATTATACACAATGTGGACAAAAGTATTGGGACATATTGAATTCAGGTGTTTGCTAATAAAAAAATAATGAGATATGTCATAATATAATTTTATATTATGATCAATATTGTTGTAATAGAGATTTTTTATTTTGTTTTTAGGGTAAATGTTGTTTACAGTGTTGTGTATGCACTCATAAAATGCTTCAGAGTTCATTCTTTACTTAATTTTACAACATTTTCATCATTATGATTGTTTTAAAGAATCATTTTAAACCATGAGTGACCATCGAATTTCTTCATTCAGCCTGAAAAAGAAAAATCAGCCTTTAAAGTTTTTGATTTAACATTTATTGTGATAATTATTGATAACAGACATGCACATTTTCATCTTGTGTTTTCATATTTTTATCTATATAGTGTAATTTTTGATGTATTAATGGGTTCATCTTTAATGCAGCTGTGGTGGAGCTCATTTTTAGCACTTTACAAAGACACTAGTATGTAAGAATGTTGAGTAGAAAGTTGAATATTTGCTTCTGATATGAGGTGGAACCTAAGTTGCATAAAAAAAGTGCAAGTCCTGCAAATCTGTAGCACATAGTGTATGTCAAACTATTATTTTATTCAGTGAAATTCTCATCAATATGATAAATCCAGTATTTTTTCTTAGTTTAAGCGCAGCTATTTTTTCAAGTGGAAGAACCATGTAAAAATTCTGGTTTGCAATTTTCAAAAACATAAAAAAGTATATATATATTGCATTAAAGTTAAGTTCTCAAAGTCAACACTGAAAAGAAAACCTTTCATATCACATGTTATCGTGCAAAGTATGGACTGTTTGATTCGTCAAAATAGAAGAAAAATGGTGTGCACTACATCAAAAACAGTCAGATAAATAAGGAAACATGCACAAAGAAAAGCTGCGTTCTTTCTCCAAAGCATCATTTAGAGCTGTCACACACCGACTGGCTGGCTCTGCCCTCGGATGACCGACAGCCAGCGCTGAAACCTACATGTTGAATCGTCTGTCAGGCTCAAAAAACTCCTGCTGACGGAGCCCGACTGAGAGTGACAAGCTACAAGTGCCTCCAACTGCTGCTCACCAGCACTTTGTGGTGACAGCAGACAGTTTTCGCCTTGAGTGATTCGGTGCTGAAGGACAGTCAGACAGTTGTAGTTGTTATGGCACCAATAAAGTTAAAAGCAGGACACCGCAGTCAGTCAAGCCTTAATATCAGCTAAAAATGAGAAAAGATTGGACGCCACAGAGCGGTGTGAGCTTCTTGTAGAGGGGAGGTTTTACATATTCTGCAGTCAACATGTCACATTCTCCACCTGCTGGGTACAATCCAGAGTCAATACTGTCAATAGTTTTAGCTTTGTGTATATCAGTATTTCTTCTCAACCATACCATACCATACCATACCAACTTTATAGAGGGTATGCACATGACATCATCGCTAGCGGAAGTCACCGCGGTTCTGCCCGCTGAGTGGCAGAAAGAGGGAGATGAGTGGCAGAGTTGACTTCAATACCGTCTAAACTTAAGAACAATATTTAATAAAAAATGGAGAAGAGCTGTTGTAAGATTGATTGTATGAACAGGTTTGAAAAGCAGTCAGAGCTATCAGGCACCGAAAGACAAAGAAAAGAGAAGCAGATGGATCCACAAATCCAGGAAACCAAACCTAGGTTTGTGGATTCCGTTTCATGTCATGTAATATTAATTTATGCTGTATTTTTGGGTAAAATCTTACCTTAACCCTTTCATGCATGAATTATGAGAACCATAATAAAGATTTTTTTTTTTCTTGAGTGTTTTTATTCCTCTTTAGGCATGGAAAAAAAATAAAGCACCAATGCGATTGAATTTTTTTATGAACCTATTTTTCACGGAGTTACAAAAATGTCCACTCAGCTGGACACCATGCGTTTCATTTCAGAAGCAAAGAAACATGTATTTACTGATATACTGTGTGAGAACTATGAAATAAAACATTTTTAAAGCTGCTAATCTAATGTTTTCTCACATTTAAACATACTCTAATACTCGTTATTGATCACTTCATGGAGATGATATACAAAAAAAACCCAACTTTTTGTTTAAAATTAGGAATTAGAATTTTTTTTTTTTTTAACGTTCAAACATGTTAGTGCAAATCAGGGTTATCTAGAACAGCAAAATTACACTAATGGTATGAATTACAGTGTATGGGATGGTGCTGTGTTGGCTGATATGGAACTAAAACAACAAAACTAATGAATATACAAGAGAACAGCTAGAGAATAACTGTCCACTGTAGTGACCACTATGCATGAAAGGGTTAAATGACATGTTGTTTTGGCTAACGTTACCCCCCACCCCCCCCACCCCATCGCAAAATACTTTTTGGGGGAATGGGGGCAGGAGGCACCTGATGATGTAAGGGGGCAGTTGTAGATAATTCATTTAGCAGACAGGAGCAGGGTTTACCTCTTGATGAATTGATAGAGATGACTTGGAAGAAATGACCAGAAGTGCTGGTTACCTCTGCCAGGAGGTATTGTGATCACTTTGCTTTGTGTGTTTGTGTGCATGTGTGTTTGTTTGTTTGTTTGTTAGCAAGATTAAATTTTGGTGGTGATTGGGGGTGGGGGGGGGCCCATGGGGGTGCCCCACTGATCGGCCTTGGCGGAGGTCTGCGCTCTCCGAGTGCTTTTCTAGAAAAGACAGCGCAGACCTCCGCCAAGGCCGATCAGTGGGGCCCCCCTGTGGACACCCCCACCCCCGATCACCACCAAAATTGAATCATTTCTTCCTTGTTCCAGTATCAACATTTCCTGAAAATTTCATGAAAAATCCATCCATAACTTTTTGAGTTATCTTGCTAACAAACAAACAAATTCCTGATGCATGCAGACAACGGTGAACATTCCATTCTCATACTACTTGACCTAACAGCAGCCTTCGACACCACTGATCATGCCATCCTCTTAGACAGACTCCAGAACTGGGTTGGTATCACTGGTACAGCACTGAACTGGTTCCATTCATACTTAACAAACAGACACTTCAACATTCATATCAACAACCACGTATCCTCCTCTGCTACCCTCCTGTGTGGAGTGCCTCAAGGCTCAGTACTCGGCCCTGTCCTGTTCTCCCTATACATGCTACCCCATGCTACTCCTGAAAATCTCATGAAAATCCGTCCATAACTTTTTGAGTTATCTTGCTAACAAACAAACAAACACACACGGGAGGCAGATCTGTTTTGGCGGAGGTCTGCGCTCTCCCAGTGCTTTTCTCGTTAGCTGATGTTTTCAGTGTATATGATGAAAGTGTTAATTGGTGTATGACCCGGAAGTTACTGACTTCTTCGTGTTTTATATGAAGTGGCTTCTACTTAGATTGTCTTCCATGGCCGCACTGTATTAGACAGAACAACAAGACAAGAAAAGCACTGGGAGAGCGCAGACCTCCACCAAGACAGATCTGCCTCCCGTGCGTGTTTGTTTGTTTGTTTGTTAGCAAGATAACTCAAAAAGTTATGGATGGATTTTCATGAGATTTT
Organism: Sphaeramia orbicularis; assembly: GCF_902148855.1. NCBI lineage: Eukaryota > Metazoa > Chordata > Actinopteri > Kurtiformes > Apogonidae > Sphaeramia > Sphaeramia orbicularis. Next base: position 10,830,061 of record NC_043975.1, on the reverse strand, counting down.
CAGGAAATGTTGATACTGGCACAAGGAAGAAATGATTAAATTTTGGTGGTGATCGGGGAAGGGGGATGGGGGGCGGGGGGCGGGGCAGTCAGTCCAGTTTGTAAATCCAAGCTGGACTGACTGTACATCTCCTGACCGAGGAAAATAAAATTCTCACTTTGTGCAGTAATCTACACCTGGCTTTTCTACCTCCGTCCATAATGATATATATTATATAGACTAAATGTGGTCTAAAATTAACGTTTATTAGCAACATAGTATAACAAACTATTACATGATCAAAAACAAATTAATTTTAGCAAAAAAAAAAAAAAAAAAAAGTCCTCTGTTTTGAATGTCTGGGGTCACCAGAAATGTGTGATGTTAAACTGGGGTCACGAGCCAAAAAAGGTTGGGAACCACTGGTCTATATTACGTCTAGGTCCACATGTTCATGTCGGAACTGTATGTTGTTAGCAATGTAAAAAACTGAAGCCAAATTCCTTGTATGTGTTCACATACTTGGCCAATAAAGCTGATTTTGATTCTGATATAATTCTTTTGTTGTTTGATTTTAATGCAAAATTTGAAATAAACAAACAACTGATATTTAACCCTGACCATATTTTCAGGGGAAAAACGCCTAAAAAGACATACCCAAAGTAAATGAAGAATTACTTCACAATAATAAAGTTCATATGGATGTTCTTGGTGTCTATGGACATTTAGAGACCTCACAGAATCTATTCCCATTGTCTAAAATATTGTATCTATTACTATACCTGAGTAAACTGTAACAAACTAAAAGAGAAATTAGAATTTTTTATCCTCGCCTGTTTTTTTTTCGGCTGGATTGACGATGATATGCATAAATTAATTGTTCGTGTCGGAGATTTTTAATAGCATATATTTCACCTCACAAAGATTAAAAATCATGTTTGAACATTAAAGTTTGCATTAAAATACACTTTTGATGTACTTTTATTAACATTAGGGTCTAAACTTTGAGCAAAAGTTGAAAAAAACATCCATTGTCCTGATTTATTATATTTTTATCATAGATGAATATTAATATACTGTAATTTTTTAGCCCTAATATAATTTTTTAGCTCTATCGGCCCACCCGCGGGCTGATAGGGCTAAAGGGGTTATTAAACACCTTCAGTGGCTTTCTTGAGTCACTTTATGGCTGGATTTTTATTAATTAAATGCATTGTTGGGCTGATTTATCATAATCAAACTACAGTAGATGACATAATAGGCACAGATCCTTTATACAGGGTGGGGAAGCAAAATTTACAATATTTTGAGGCAGGGATTGAAAGACAGTATATGACCAGTTAGTTTATTGAAAGTCATGAGAATTTATTTGCCACAAGAAAATTGACATAATAGAAAATGTTTTTATTCTATGTGTCCTCCTTCTTTCTCAATAACTGCCTTCACACGCTTCCTGAAACTTGCGCAAGTGTTCCTCAAATATTCGGGTGACAACTTCTCCCATTCTTCTTTAATAGTATCTTCCAGACTTTCTCGTAATAGTTTTGCTCATAGTCATTCTCTTCTTTACATTCTAAACAGTCTTTATGGACACTCCAACTATTTTTGAAATCTCCTTTGGTGTGACGAGTGCATTCAGCAAATCACACTCTTTGACGTTTGCTTTCCTGATTACTCATATGGGCAAAAGTTTCTGAAAAGGTATGGATAATAGTGTTAGGTATGATTATGACATCAATATATGTTTGGTTTCAAAACAATTGATGTAGTGCCTGCTGAGAAAAAACAACTAAATGTTCATTGTAAATTTTGCTTCCCCATCCTGTACAGTATTTACAGTGTGTTCTTGTGATCATTTAATTCATTTCCTGTGTTCCTTCTCGAGGGTCTGGCCTTTAGATATTTAACCTATTACACTTGCATGGTGTTCTTTGACTGAAGTCCAAAATTCATAGCACAGAAATGCTGCATCATGTGAAAAATGGAGGCATTATCAGCAGATAAAAAATGAAACTGTCACGCGGGAACAAATGAAATGTTCAGTTTGTCTTTTGTATCCATTTCAGAGGAAATAATTAAGACAGATGGGCAGATGAATTAGCTGTCCTCCAAGGTCAAATGCTGATTGCCTTATTACTCTATTATTTCACTGTGGTGGAACTATTACCACTGACACTTTTTCATGATATTTTGTACATCCGAGCCACAACACAGAGTGAGAGAGATACAAATTGATTGTTTGGCGGCCGAATCAGTCATAGTCATCTTTGGGAGGATGGATTAATGGGTTTGATGGCTGTTGCAGGTTGAAGCAGAAAGACTGGCTGGAGACTGGAGAGATTGGTCTGAACCCCTGGGAGCTGAATGGATGTGAGTTGCATGTAAGGTTGGTTTTTGTTCCGAGCAGAGGGAGGGGCCAGTGAAAAATGTGTGTGGTGGAGTTTGTCGCGTCCTCAGGATGCACTTTTATTTCTTCGCTATTACAAGTGATTGACTACCACGTTCACACTTCCCTAAAGTGTGTCAACTAGTTTCCTTGCTCCTGTACTAGAGATGTCATCTTTAACCCTTTCATGCACAGTGGTCACTCCAGTGGACAGTTGTTCTACAGCTGTTCTCTTGTACATTAACCCTTACATGCATGAATTATGAGAACCTTAATCAAGATTTTTTTCTAAGTGTTTTTATCCCTCTTTAGGCATAAAATAACAATTCTATTGATTTTTTTTAGCCTATTTTTTATGGAGTTACAAAAATGTCCACTCAGCTGGACACCATATGTTTAGTTTTAGAACCAAATAAACTTGTATTTACAGATATACTGTGTGAAAACTATGAAATACAAACATTTTTAATGCTGCTAATCTGATGTTTTCTCGCATTTTAACATACCTGCATGGAAATAATATGCAAAAAAAAAAAAAAAAACAACTGTTAATTACAGTCTAATAACAATAAGCAGTTTTTTTACTCTCAAACATATTACTGCAGATCAGGTTTATCTAGAACAGCAAAGTTATAGTAATAGTATGAATTAGTGTATGGGATGATGCATTAGCGTCCACTGTGTTGGCTGATATGGAACTAAAATAACAAAACCCATGAATATACAAGAGAACACTTTTGAACAGCTGTCCACCGTAGTGACCAATGTGCATGAAAGGGTTAATGGGTTTTATTGTTTTAGTTCCATATCAGCCAACACAGTGGACGCTTACACATCATCCCATACACTGACATTCAGACCAGTACTGTAACTTTCCTGTTCTGTTATCTAAATCAGGGGTGTCAAACATGCGGCCCAGGGCCAAAACCGGCCTGCCAAAGGGTCCAATCTGGCCCGCGGGATGAATTAGTGAAATGCAAAAATTACACTGAAGACATTAACAATCAAGGATGTTAAAATAAACACCAGTTTGATCTAAAGTGAATACTATCATAATAAAATATACATAATGAAAACCACAAATTTTCCTTTGTTTTTGTGTAGAAAAACATAAAATTACACAAAAATGTTTACATTTACAGACTAGTCTTTTACAAAAAAATGTGAATAACCTGAACCAGTATGAACAACCTGAAATGTCTTAAGAAAATTAAGTGTAAGTGTTCTAATATTCTGTGTGTTATTCAATGTTTTGTGTATTTGTAGATCCACTGTGATCTGTAAGTTGTAATGAACATGTGAAAATGAGAAGCTGAGGCCAAATAATGGCATAAATTGTTAAAATTGCACTTTTTTTCTTAATAAATGTCATTTTGTTCATGGTTGTTCATGTTTTTCATTTTTTTAAAGGTTAATTTGTAAACGTAAACATTTTGATAATATAATTTCACTCTAAAACATAGAACTTAGACATACAAATTTTGGAATTGATATTATTTATATATTATTATGTTATTATTTTAATGATCCAGCCCACTTCAGGTCATATTGGGCTGTATGTGGCCCCTGAACTGACATGAGTTTGACACCTCTGATCTACAGTATATATAAACAACATGTACAGAAAAAGAAAAAAAAAAAAAAAAAAGATTAAAAAAGAAAAAAAAAAAAAAGATCTATGTATAAAAACACTTGTGCAAAATGTGAGGGGAGGAAGTCTGATGTAAGTATAAATAATAAGAAACTCCAGTTATTTCTGTGAGTAACCTTCCACATCCCTCTTTTTTCTGTCGTTGCTGCATGTTTGCAGGTTTAATAGAGCCCCGAGATGCAATTTAATACCGTTCACCTTTGTGTTTTTCTGTTTCCAAAGGCATTTTCACACAAACAGTTACTTGTCTGGACTTTCTGACTTTGATCCAAACCAAATATGCAGGTGTGAAACCTTCCCCGGACCACGATACAGACCAAACAGTCGAAGGTGGTGTTGGTTCTCAGATCACAGATCGAACTGAACCACCATTCAGTTTATTTCACATGTGAAAAAACCTCATGAATAGTTTTGGCATTTCAGACAAAATTACGCTACATTATGCAAGGTTATTTAAAAGAAAAAAAAAATGTAAAAAAGTGCAAAAAAGAAAAATACATTTAACTTGGAAGACATTAACCCTTAAGTTTTTTCTAGCAACTTCAAAATGACTTTTTATCCACATTTAACCTTTACAAAGAGATTTATCACCATTCATTATAGTAATTCCTCTGTGTTTTGCATTTTTCAGTGAAAATCAGGTATTATTTAATTTAATTATCGTGCAAATATTCATAAAAGCTCAGAGTAAATTCAAATTCTATTATATCAAAACAAAGAAAACTAATGTATAAGTGACTTTTTCAGCAAAATATATCATCAACTGAACATAAAACGTTAAAAGTGTCTACAACTGCTGTCATTGATCCAACTCCATGGGTTTTACTGGTGAATCAAAGTTGCAGAAGATGACAGTGTTTCTATGTTCATGACTCAGCCTCTGAAAGCCCAAATTGGTCATATCTGGTGACTATGAAAAGCTGAGAAACTGCATTTTTACATGAATTATTTACATGTATTGATAGGATCGATGGTTCCAAAGTTATTTAACATTTCAGATCAGTAGATGCTTTTGGTCGCTTGGTCTTTGAGGGATAAAAATGATGTAAAGTAACAACATTTCAATAACAGACACCCATTTTTACAATAACATGCACATAGAGGATGTAGGGGATGTATTGGTCCAGTTCTACATTAGCAGTCTGAAAGTAAAACTAGTTGAACCAAATCTATATAACATATAAAAAGAACTGTAACTTATCCCTATAACGCCAAATGTATCATATTTGATACATGAGTTACAAAGCCCTCTACATGATCAGTGTGATATTTTTTTTGTTGAAAAACCTGATGTACACAATTAGATACATGCAATACACAGATAATCCACCAGGGGGGAGAGGCCTTTCCAGTGACACTTCAAGACTGTCATTAATGAGGACGGAGGAAGAACTTTACCAATTTTGAAAAGGAATTACCAATTTGTTAGACATGTTCATGTTATATTATGTTTTTGTTTGTTCAAAAATAATATTTGAGCATTGAGACCTGATGTATCAAATATGATACAAAATTTCAAGTCATACATGGAAATTGATATGTGAAAAAATAAGTTTTTGGTTGTTCATAAGGACCAAAAAAAGCTCCTGTTTCAAAGAACTGGAATTTTCTGTCAATGATTTAATGGTTCAGGCTTTACAGGGTTAACATAACATACGTGTTAACCCTTTATAGTTCACTCATAGAAATCCTGTGAAATTCAATATTTCAACCTTAGTGTGTTATTGGAGGACATAATAAGACTTTTTTACTGTTATGTAGAAACCATATTTGGTTCCTTATCCATAAGTGGCAAAAAAAAAAAAAAAATACAAGAGGTAAATATAAAAATACAAAAAAACACATGTAAAGTGAAAGGAACGTGTATTTTAGAACATTAGAACATCACTTTTAGAACATTAGACCAACGTAAGCACTGATCCAGACCCCCGTCCACATCCACATTATCCCTTTGAACATCATTCCTTACATTAGTACCATTACTTCATGGTACCAAACAAAGCAGGTATGCTCACTGTTCATGTAGAGGTGGACCTTACAGACCCTGTAGACCAGGGGTGTCAAACTCATTTTAGTTCAGGGGCCACTTTCAGCCAAATTTGATCTCCAGTGGGCTGGACCAGTAAAATAATAACAGAGAAAAAAGTAAAATTATATTAGGATCAGGTTTATATCTACAAAGTTCCCGTAAAAATCTGAATAACATGAACAACTTGAATTGTCTTAAGAAAAAAAAGTGCAATTTTAACAATATTATGCCCTGGTTTTATCAGTTTATCATTTACACATGTGCGTTATAATCGCACAAAACATTTAGTAACAGGCAGAATGTTGGTAAAATTGCATTCACTTTTCTTAAGACATTTCCATTTGTTCATATTTGTTCAGGTTATTCACATTTTTTTGGTAAAAATTTAGTTTGATAATGTAAACATTTTCAGGTAATTTTACTTTTTTACACCAAAAAACAAAGAGAGAATTTGGGGTTGTCATTATTTATAGGTTATTATGATAATATTTTGCTGGTCTGACCCTCTTGAAATCTAATTGGACTGTATGTTTCTGTATGTGGAACCTGAATTAAAATGTTTTTGACACCATTAATTGTTAATATTCTCAGTGTAATTTTTGCATTTCACAAATTTCATCCTTCAGGCCGGATTTGACCCTTTGGCGGGCCAGATTTGGCCCCCGGACCACATGTTTGACCCCTGCGCTGTAGACCACATTGGACCTCAGATTATTGCCTCACTGTAACTGTTGCTGCCACTGTCTTGTAATACATGTGGAAATGACCAAAAATAGTCACTTGCCTGATAAAGGGTTAACATACGGTACATGTACAACAAAAGTCACCAGAAGAATAATGCACTGTTTTGATATGTGGTCAAAGAAATTAAGAAGATAAATTCTAACCTCACACACTTTGCTTTCTCTTCACTTTTCACGTCAAAACACAGAAAAATGTGATTCCTCACCGAATCTGCTGAAATTAATCAACTCCGCAGTATAATTCCAAATATTTGTTGCATAGCTTGATTGGGGTCAATGCCTCAATACTGCATCAGGGGAACAGGGAGTCCCATAATGATTTATTACCAGCCCAGCTGCACATATTATTATGAAATGAGTTTATTAGTTTTAAAGCTTGCAGTAATGTGCTTTTGCTTTAGGGGAGCAGGCATGGGTGACAAGAGCCTGCATTAACCAGCTGACGTGAAGGCTCTATTGTACTACATGTATCCCTAATTTGGTTCAGTACCGTGACATCATGCGCATTGCAAACAATTCGATTGCGCTACATATGAAATCTTGCACCGCTTCTTGTCACGACGTCAAGTGTTTCTGTGTAATATTTTTGTTGTTTTTACTGACCTTGTTTACAAGAAACCACAAGTCTGGAGAATGTCAAAGGGATATTATAAGGAAAGGAAAGTTTTGCAATAGAAAAGTGCAGCGTGCCGGTCCTCACTTCTTCTTGTTTTCATAGTCACAGGAGAATAATAACTAAACAAGAATGTTGTTACTCTATAATGGGAGTGAGACAAAATGGTTTCTCTCACCATTATAAAGCCCATTTCTTCCACCCGTTTCTTCTGATGATCAATTAGATCTTAATGGATAGCCTGCTGTGCTGCGAGATGATGACCAGCATGTTTTTATGTTTGTGTGTGTTGAACTAAGTAAATGACAAACGGAACACAGCAGCCAGCAGCACAGGCCCAAACAACGTCCCCCTTAAATCGGTCACACATCCTTCAGTCATTGATTACATGATTTTTAATGTGTTATTATTGGATTCTGGACTCATTTACTGCTGTTTAAAATTTACTTTGACTTCGAGGGTTTAAACTATTCATTTCGAAATGCATTTGAGTCTCATAAATGGAAACAATTCTAATAAATGTAGCTACCAAAATAGTTTTTTTTTAGATGTTCTGTGGCTCTTAATGGGCATGAATCATCTGTGCACAGGAATCTTAAATTGTGTGTACAAACAGTCTAACAGCTTTCATATCATCCCCCAGTATTTGACACAACTGCTCTTTCTTCTGAGGCAACATCCAAAATTTTAGAGCATTAATAGCACCGGTAATTTCTCACCAAGCTTTCCAACACCTTAGGTTATACCTGAACATATGTTTGATTTGATTGACTGATTTATTTTGAATGTGCAAAGACACAAAATAAAACTAGTGATGGGGCAGCGATTAAAATTTTTAATCGCATGGATTTCTATGATTAATCACAATTAATCACATCGTTAAATTGGGGGGGAAGGGGTGGGGGGGTTGCCGGCATCAACAGCGTGTATTGCCTTTAAGTGATATTTCAGACTGGAAGTACTCCGGTGATAAAAATAATTCCACATTGCAGTGCTTCCAAACAACTGTGTCCTTCTCAACCCCACCATCTGAAGACATTTAAAATGAAAATGTCCATGGAACAGACCGGTACTTTTCTCCATGTTTATGTCCCCACCAGTTTATTTACACTTGTGAGTGATTGACAGGAGTCTTAAGCCCACTAATAAGTACTAATACTAATAAGCCCAATAATATGTGATGTTCAGTTGTTCAAAGCAAGCAAAGGGGGCCCTGAAGTGGTCGGAGTAAGTTGCACTAACATATGTTTTGTCCTTTCGGTGTTACTTTAGTCAGCTCGGACATAAGAAGGAACTAACAGACACGTTTCTTTTACTCTGTTTGTATGGCCCGAAAAACATTTGCCTGTGAGTATTTTAGGTTCAGTTGTTGTAAGAATGAATAGTATCAAATATCTCTGATGTTAACCTTTGTTGCTGGATAAAAAGATGTTGTAAATCTTAAGTTAATCTGTAAATGCTAATTGTTAGCGTGTCTATAGATTTTCCCATTCAAGTTAGCATCGAGCTAATCACATTGTAAATAAGTAAAGGTTAGTTCAAAGGCTGGCATATTATACCTAAACACAACCAATGAATTTACATAAACTTAACATGAGCCTGCATAAAGAATTAGCAACCCATCTCCGACTGCTAGCATAAACGAATTAGCTTAAACATGTTAATAACACACTGTAATAAACACATCCAAAATAATGTCATAAACATGTTTCTAACAGCACGTTTGCATGTGAAATTATTTAGTAAACAACAGAATGATTGATACATACAGGCGTTGAACTGCAGGAGTTAAACAAAGTTTGATTCAGCATTACTCGGAAAGTTCGCTTTCTCCTCTCAGCTACGTGCACAGTTCACACAGAGCACCAGCACTTGGTGCGTGTGGAGCGCCAAAATAAAAGCATGAGTTTCAAAATAAGAGTCCGAATGTATAAATGAACCAAGACTAGCTTGAAAGGCAGTACGGGATTAACGGGAGATTAAAAAAATTGTCGGCGTTATTCAATGAATGCGTTAACGCGGTATTAATGCGTTAACTTGCCCAGCCCTAAATAAAAAAAAAACCAAAATAAAACATTTAAATGGACAAAATCTATCTTCAAGCGCATACCGTACAAGTCTGAATTGTGCATGGTCGAAAAGGAGTAGGACGAAGTATTAATTTATTAAATCCCGCTCCACAGATGGTGATACAGAAACTTTTTAACATAGTGCGTACGTTATGAATCTTTAAATTTAACTTTCCCCTTAAATCATAGCCTCCCTCTCTTTCACAAAACATTTCTTGAATATTGGGAGTAAGTTATTCTTTGCTTTATACATTATTTGAATAGTTTTGAATTCCACAAGGTCAATGACTTTTAAAGTTTTAGATTGTAAAAATTGTGGATTTGTGTGTTCACGAAAACCAACATTGTGAACGATTCTTATTGCTCTTTTTTGCAGTATAAAAAGTCTTTGTAATGAACTTGTATATGTATTTCCCCATACCTCCAAACCGTAACTTAAATAGGCTAAGATCAATAAGGCATAGAGATGATTATTTTCTTTAATTTTCCCCTTCTTTTCTCTTTGAGTTAGTTTGTGGTTTGCAAATGAGTGCTTCTATGAAACTGGGTTTATTTTGGTATCTGGCACTTTTCCAGTGTTTTTAGATCCAATAATAAAAGGTTAATTTAGACATATTGCCCCCCAGGATGTACCTAATGATGACCTCAGATATATGCAAAAAAAATTATATTCTTGCTCTGAGCCATCCCAAAATTAATGAATTTTTAATTAAATATTGGGGCCAAAAATGTGACCAAATTTGGGACATGAAAAGGTACCTAGGTGTCAGTGCATTTTATGTTGAAAACATGGCTTGAAATGGTCTTATATACCATTATAAATAAAGACACTGTGTTAAATTTAATAATTAGTTCAATTCACAAAATGTATCTGTGAGAGAATAAAAAGATATTCAAAAAAATAGTTGTGCATAATTTTTGTGTCCTTTTGGCAATGTTACATGCAGATTTTTGTATAAAAATAATGTAAAATAATATAAAAATGTGTTTTATCTGAAAAATAGTTTCTCTTTTATCTCAGTAAGTATTCATTTTTAAAATAGACCCAAACCTGCTTCCAAAGTTGCTTCATAACATTAGTCTACATTAGGTTTGAATTTTTAGCCCCCATGTCCTGTTTTTAGGGACCAGTTTCATAGAAGCACCCAAATATCTCTCATACTTTCTGTCATTATACTGGTTGTTGTATTATATATTTAGCTTTTATTAAATATACAATCAACTTTATTACATTTTCTGTTTGTTCATGCAAAAAAAGTGTTTTTATGGGAATTTCCTTACTGTGGCATGAGAATCTCATTAATCTACATTCTCAGGTGAGTGAGAACAGACATGACTATCAGACTTTGATGAATGGCATGTGGCATTTTGTTATTTTCCTCTCATTCCTTTTTTTCCCCCCTAGAATTTATTTATTATTCATTGATAGAACATACAAAAAATAGAATATAACAAGAATATAGAAACATCAGACATTCCAAGCCATAATAACCATAAACTGATAATAAGAGGATAAGAATAAATAAAATTAAACATATATAGATAAAATATAAATAAAACATTTATAAATTAAAGAGAATAAAAATAAAGATCCAACAATAAGTAAAGGTACAGTTAGAAAGGAAAGAGAAATAATATTACAATATGAAGTGGCAGAACAATTACTCATGGTAATTACAGCAAAACTGAAGCACTGCTAAACATTTTTTTTTTTAAATTTAATATGTTTTAGAGACTCAAAAACATCTCATTCCATTGTGCAACAACAGGAAAAACATTCATGGATGCTGAAAATCTCCTCCCACTTCAACCACACCTCCACTTCCTGAATGGGCGGAGCCTAGGTAACAGGAAGTCAGCTGAGCTCACCTGTGAGAAGAACAAGGAAAGATCCACATGTAAGTCACATGTTTTGTTTGGTGATTTAAAAATCTGTTTCTATCTGTCGTAGCCTTATGTTCTTTACATAAAAAAGTAAATCATGGTTTAATTATTTGGTAGTTTTAGACAAATTTAATATAGAAGTTAGAAGTTGTTCTAATTTCTGCTCCTTTTGAATCATAATATGGTGCTGTGCTGACATATAAAACAAAAAATAAACTGAACTAATCATCCATAAATTAACTTCTACCCTCAGTAAAGGTTTTTCCCTCCATTGTTCACCACTAGATTTGTGCGTAAATATGTGCATGTTTTTGCTTTACTGCCTGTTAAGAATAAATTTTTCTTTTCTTTAATGTATAAAACATAAATCGTGGCACTTTTAATCTAGTCAGTGAGACTCAAGTATTACGTTTGTCTTTATAACAGAGTGCACTCAAATACTCTAATGCCTTCAGTCCTGGTCTCATTCCAACATAAAATGCTACAACCAGGAGGGGCAGGGCTTCAGGTGTCTGTTTAATGTAGTATATCCATTGTCTTAATAGTTACATCATAAGTTTGTTTAGTTTTCCCTGAACCAAACTGTCCTTAGGATGATATTATTCAGCCTAAATATTAATATAATAAATAGTGTCCGCTTGTCAGTCCATAGTATGGTTTGTCAAAGTGTTAAAGGAAGCTAGGGAAATATAATTTATAGCAGAAAATGCTGGAGAAAGACTGAAATCTTTTGGCAAAACAAAATCAGTTTAGACTATGTGCACATTATAATCAATTTTTGACAGAAAATACAAGATTGTTCTTATTTCTGCTCCTTTTAAATTGTAATGTGGTGCTGTGCTGACATATAAAGCTAGAAATAAACTGAACTAATCATCCATAAATTAACTAATACCCCAAGTGAAGGTTTTTTCCTCCATTATTATTAACCATTAGATTTATTCATAAATGCATGCAAGTTGTTGCTTTATTACCTGTTAAGAATTTTTTTTTTTCTTTTCTTTAATGTATAAAACGCAAATCAAGTGCTTTTAAGCCAAAGTCAGTGAGACTCAAGTGTTAAGTCTGTCTTCATAACACAGTGCACTTAAATAGTCTAATGCCTTCAGTCCTGGTCTCATTCCAACATAAAATGCTACAACCAGAAGGGGCGGGGCTTCAGCTGTCTGTTTAATATAGTATATCCATTGTCTTAACCTTCCTCTTGTGTTTGCTTTCTGTTACCATCTCTTATGTTAACGGGTCGGTTTTGACCCATGTCTTAAATCAGCTGTAAAATACACAAAAAACAATGATTATCATCCAATTTGTTTCTTATCTCTTGGCTAACTTGTTAGGTTTCGTTATCCATGAAAATATTGGTTTTAATATTTTTGGTGTGAGCATCTTGGCCTTTTTTTTTTTTTTTTTTTTTGTCAGTATACCCCTTGATGTGCACTCTGCAAGTCACCAGCTCTATATTGAATTGACGTCACATGTGTGGACATGCCCGTCTTTGCTTGTTTTGTTTTTGTGCAGGTATATACTGGATAACAAGGCAAAATGAGAATCCCTTAAAGCTCACATGATTGGGAGAGGAGCTGGCTGTCAGTGTGTTGGCTGGCAGTGCACTTATGATTTCAGTTTTCGCTCTAATTATTGGTTTATAAACTCATTTTTCTATAACGGGGTTGAAAACGACCCTAACAACACAAAGGTCATAATTTCAACCAGAGTATTTCATAATTTAGTGAAAAAAAAATGTTTTGTATTATTTTGTTAAAATAGAGGTTCCTGACAAAGTCAAAAAGCCTGGATGCAATAAACAAATTTTATGTGGCACTTTTATGCATTTAAAACCTAAAATGGGTTGGTGCCAACCCCAACACAAGAGGAAGGTTAATAGTTAAATCATAAGTTTGTTTAGATTTCGCTGAACCAAACTATCCTTAAGATTATATTATACAGCCTAAATATTAATATAATAAATAGTGTCCGCTTGTCAGTCCATAGTATGGTTTGTCAAAGTGTTAAAGGAAGCTAGGGAAAGATCATTTATTGTAGAAAATGCTGGAGAAAGACTGAAATCTTTTGGCAAAACAAAATCAGTTTAGACTATGCACTGTAAAAAATATAAATCCTGTTGTTTTTATGGAAAAAAACTGGCAGCTGTGGTTTTCAGAACAATACTGTAAAAAACACATCCAACTGTAAACATATTTACGGAGTAAAATATAGATTTAACATTTTAAACATGTAGATTTAACTAGTCTGCACTTATTTAACCCATTTTCTACACCTTCATGGTGTCCAAAGTGCTTTCCAAATCCACCAGGCCCTACTGGGAGCAATTTAAGGTTCAGTGTCTTCCATGGACATATGGACAGTCGGAGCCAGGATTCGAACCACCAACTCTTTGGTTATTGGACAAGCTGCTCTACCAACTCTACCAACCCATTATTTTACAAGTTTAAAATGTTACATTGTTAAATGTTTGGTTTTTTTTATAACTTTTTCTTAAAAAAAAAAAAAAAAAAAAAAAAAAGGCCGTTATTTCAACATTATGGTCTTTGCAATTTAAACGGCACTACATTGTTTTTTTTTTATTTACATTTTTATTTTCTAAATAGAAATACATCATTTCTACATACAAATCTGGTTTTGTTCACACACTCTTCTGGTAAAAACTACAGCTATATTTGATTTAATCGTTAACACAAAAATCTTTTCAAATAAACAACTTTGCATTGTCATGTCACATTCTCTTGTTACAGTTTTTTTATGTTGCAATTTTACAACTTTTTGGTGTTAATTCTACAGTCATTTTTTTTACAGTGTGCATATTATAATCAGTGTTTGACAGAAAATATTAGATTGTTCTTCTTTCTGCTCCTTTTGAATCATAAAACAAGAAATAAACTGAACTAATCATCCATAAATTAACTTCTACCCTCAGTGAAGGTTTTTCCTCCATCTTTCACCATCAGATTTGTGCATAAATGCATGCAAGTTGTGGCTTTATTACCTGATAGGATTTAATTTTTCTTTTCTTTAATGTATAAAACACAAATCACGTGATGCTTTTAAGCTAAAGTCAGTGTGACTCAAGTGTTAAGTCCGTCTTCATAATAGAGTGCACTCAAATAGTATAATGCCTT